>NW_026356936.1:0-200 GCF_001194135.2 Octopus bimaculoides | reverse complement strand
TATATATATATATATATATATGCATATATATGTATACATATATATATATACGTTTATATACATACAGATTTGTATGTTTTGTTTCGTGTATGTTCTCTTATGAATATATAATACTTGCATATCTAGACAAGCTGATATATACTTAAATGATAATATATGCATGTATACACACACACACACGCACACACACACACACACAC
>NW_026356935.1:0-1471 GCF_001194135.2 Octopus bimaculoides | reverse complement strand
ACTGGAACTCTCGACGTCGTAAACGACGGAGTGCCAACAACAACAACAACAACATAAAGGAAAATGTAGAAACCCCAGAGATGATCGAACTCAAGGAATCTTTGAGAATGTAGGGCAGTGATATCTATAAAACACATATAATATCGACTAGGTCAAACACCCCACCGCACCAGCATCTATCTACGCCTCCATTTTTCTGCCTCTTATTCTCCCAATTTCTCAACACCTTTGGATCAATTAATCATTTCACACACATTCACTTTCACTCTTTCTCTCTCTCTCTCTCTCTCTCTCTCTCTCTCTCTCTCTCTCTCTCTCTCCCCTCTCTCTTTCTCTTTGTCGTTCTCGCTCTCTCTGTCTCTCTCTGTCTCTCTCCCTCACACAAACATACACACACTCTCATAGTAACGAACACGTACATTATATATATATGTATATATGTATATATATATATATATGTGTGTGTGTGTGCGTATGTATGTGCATGAGTGCGCACGTGTATACATATACAAGAATATATACACACATACATATATAGACATATCTATGTGTGTGTGTATTTATATATATACATATCTATGTGCATATATGTATATATGCATACACATATATATACATACATACATATATATATATATATATATATATATATATATATATATATATATATATATATATATATATATACCCGTGTAGATACACATATGTGCATATACATAGATATATGGACATTTATGTATATATACACATATGTGCGTGTGTGTATGTATGTATGTGTGTGTGTGTATTATATATTTAATTTTTTCAAGAGCGTCTGCCACAACTTCCGGCACAAATATAATTGAAGATGTTAAGAAGATGCACTAAGTGACACGAATAAAGTGCAACACGTCACATCGAGTTTTTATCTGTCACTAAATGGCGGGAAATTGATAAAGTTCCTCACTTTCCCCTCTCCCACTCTCTCTCTCTCTCTCTCTGTCTCTGTCATTTCTATCTCTCTCACACTTTTTCTCAGTCTCTCTCTATCCAGCTGTCTTCCTCTCGCAACGAAACAACGGTAAGCTGCTCCTTGATTGGCATATGTATATGAACCTACGTATGTGTATATAAATTTGCATATGTATACGTGTGAGTTTCTGTGTGTGTTTGTGTGTGTTTATATATATATATATATATATATATATATATATATATATATATATATATATATACATACATACATACATACATATGTATGTATATGTATATATGCGAGTATGCATACATATACATATCTACGTTTATATATATATGCATATATATTTATTCATATATATATATATATATATATATATATGTATATACGTTTATATATGTATATGTATACATTTGTATGTATGTATGTATGTATTAAAACATATATCTACGTATATATATGCATGTATACACCTATATATATATATATATATATATATATATATATATATAT
>NW_026356934.1:0-269 GCF_001194135.2 Octopus bimaculoides | reverse complement strand
TGTTAATATTTTCTGACACTATGTCACTTTCTCTCTTTCCCATATTCGCGCTTATGCATATATCTGTGTACATGCGCTGTGTCAATACTTGTCTTTCTGTCTCTGTGTCTGCCTGAACGTGTATCTTTGTATCTCTATCTCTCTAGACACATGCGCACATAGGCATATAAAGATATATATGCACACATTTTATATAAATATATCTTTTACTCCACCTCTCTCCGTTTGTGTCTGTATACATACATACATACATACATACATACATACAT
>NW_026356933.1:0-234 GCF_001194135.2 Octopus bimaculoides | reverse complement strand
GTGTGTGTTTGTGTGTGTGTGTGTGTGTCTGTGTCTGTGTTTGTGTGTTCCTGTACCAATGTCTGTTTTACTGCGTGCGTTTGTCAATGTAGGATATATTTAATGTCATGTGCTTGATGTGGGGCCAGGTAAGGTAAGTTTCAAATTTTTAAGAGTTTGGGATTTGGGCAGAGATAAAATAGAAAAACCCATTAAGCATGAATGCAAAGGACTGAGAATGTGGTGGTGGTGGTG
>NW_026356932.1:0-251 GCF_001194135.2 Octopus bimaculoides | reverse complement strand
ACACACACACACACACATATGCATGTATAATATATGCATATGTGTATTGTACACGTGTATAGGCATGGCTGTGTGGTTAAGAAGGTTGTTTTGCACTCACATGGTGTTAGGTTCAGTCCCAATGTATGCCACTTTGATCAAGTATCTACTACAGTCCCAGGCTGACCAATGCCTAGTGATGGCATGTGGTAGATAGAAACTGTGCTGAAGCCCTTCATGTATATATATATATATATATATATATATATATA
>NW_026356931.1:0-453 GCF_001194135.2 Octopus bimaculoides | reverse complement strand
AATGACTGAAACA
This sequence comes from Octopus bimaculoides, assembly GCF_001194135.2. Lineage (NCBI taxonomy): Eukaryota > Metazoa > Mollusca > Cephalopoda > Octopoda > Octopodidae > Octopus > Octopus bimaculoides. Next base: position 440 of record NW_026356931.1, on the reverse strand, counting down.
AGTAAAAGAGTAAAAGAGTAAAAGAGTAAAAAGAGTACATATTTACATATATATATACACACATACATATATATATATATATACACACATATATGTATATATATGTATACATGTATGTGCATATATCATGTTATCTTGAATTCTATATGCATACATATATATGTATATATACATACACTATATCCATACACACATAATACTAATATGACGTGACGAGGAAACAGAGTTTATCAAAGGTAAACGTTTCTTTGAACAATTAAATGACATTGCTTACTCAATATGCAATTCACTAAATTTCTTTTAATCTGTCAACTCACTGGTATCGTAAAATCTAATGTCAATAGCCTGCGTGTGAAGGATAAAGAGAGAGAGAGAGCGAGGCAGATAGAAAGATATAGAGAGAGAGGGAGAGAGAGAGAGAGAGAGAGAGAGAGAGAGAG
>NW_026356930.1:0-333 GCF_001194135.2 Octopus bimaculoides | reverse complement strand
GATTTTCATCGATGAGTTCATGAACCTTGGTTCTCTTCCCTAAAACTATACATTTATATATATTTTACTCTGATTTCAATTGAGTTTTTACCTGTAATTTGGGATTTTATCCCTAATATTATTATATATATATACATGCATATATGGGTACAGGACGTCAAAAAAACGTGAACAAAATGGGAAACGAGAACATAAAAAACAAAAACATGGAAAACAAACTTTTTTCCGAACAGAAGGAAATGCTCTTTATGTTACCTGTACCGTTTCTCATTTTGTTCACGTCTTTTTGACATCCTGTACCCATATATGCATGTGTATATACATATATATGTA
>NW_026356929.1:1374-2697 GCF_001194135.2 Octopus bimaculoides | reverse complement strand
ACACACATACTCCATATAGACGTAGACGCACACACATACATACACACACGGATACACATACACATAAACACGTACACACATACTCGCGCACAAATACGTACACGCGCACTTATACACACGTAAACGTATATGTACTTATACACAAACACTAGCATAACCACACGTATATAAACTACTTTCCAAAACTATTAAGCCACATGTTTTTATAAGTTATTTAGAAACTTAGCTCTGTATTTAAGCGGATTAAGGGCCGTAGTCTCTTTGTAAATGAGTGTTTCATGAATACTTTGAAATGTAAACCTGCCGTCTTTATTATCATATTACAACACTTGATTTTCTCTAACATATAAACTACTTCAGATATTTAAATCAATCGTATTCTCCGTGATCCAGATTACATTTCCAGTATGCCTGAAGCTACAAAGCTTTCCAAAATTGAGCCATGGAATATTCTTGTACTGAAAGCGGAAGGATTGAGTAACCGGAAGATTGCCGAGGAGATTCGGCGAGCTGGCAAAATCGTTAGCACGCCAGGTGAAATGCTTAGCGGTATTTCGTTTGCCGTTACGTTCTAAGTTCAAATTCCGCCGAGGTCGACTTTGCCTTTCATCCTTTCGAAGTCGATAAATTAAGTACTAGTAACGCACTGGGGTCGATGTAATCGACTTAACCCCTTTGTCTGTCCTTGTTTGTCCACTCTATGTTTAGCCCCTTGTGGGCAATAAAGAAATAAGAACGTCAGTGAACAATTTTCTGAAAGATCCTGACGAGGGCTACAACAGAAGATATAATGTAATTTACAAATGCACTGTCCTTAATCTATTACACAACTCTACAGCCATATATATAGGATCAAACAAAAATTTTAAGCAACGATATGCCGCTTACTTCCATTCTTTTAGATACGATAAACATAGTAAATCTACAACACTCGCTAACCACATACATCATCTCAAAAATACAAATATACCCTATACTCTATCATGGCCCATACTGGATTCAGGGCTTCCCTACCGAGGTTAACGTTCAACCTGCAAGCTTTACCTGAAGGAGGCACTTCACATATTAAAGCACAACTCTCCAGTACTGCTAAATAAACATAATGAGGCACTAAACACATGCAACCACCGCTTTTATCACACATTCAAATTCTACCACAAATCCAAACGAACATACAGTATATTTCTACAATACCCCTTAGGTAATCCCAATAACCTTATAAACCTACATTTTAACTCTTAATCCCTATCTAATTCCTCACTCATACTCGAATATCACAACCATCTAATTATATTCGTGTGTGTATGAGTGCATGCATATGTG
>NW_026356929.1:0-491 GCF_001194135.2 Octopus bimaculoides | reverse complement strand
CTCTCTCTCTCTCTCTCTCTCTCTCTCTCTCTCTCTCTCACCCTAATCTCCCCACTCCTACTGTCAAGTTATCTTGACTGACCACTAACCGGTACACTTTCCCTGTCTTCATCTCTGTATTATCTCTCTCCTTTTTTTCTTTCTTTTTTACTTTATTCCTTTCTTCCCGTTTTTTTCTTCTTTTTTCTCTTTTCTTTCTTGCTCTCTTCTTGTTTTCGATTTGACCTTACAAATACATTCCCTACCTTTAGGTCACTAATTAAAACCCTCGATTCAATAGCATTGTATACAAACTCTAAATTAACTATTGCTTAACCATTTTCTCACACCGTCTCCGATGAAGGGATATAATAAATTTCCTGGAAACAGCTGTAAGACCTATTTATAAATGTTCTAAAATCTTCACAGCCTTGGTTTTTTATCTCATTCTGAATTTTTTTTTTATATATATACATGCTGATATATGACCTACGTTGGACTCCTTATTCGCA
>NW_026356928.1:0-476 GCF_001194135.2 Octopus bimaculoides | reverse complement strand
CATGTATGTATATATAAATGTCATTATTCAGTTTTATTTCACGAGAAATAGAGAAAGAGCCGGTTTCTAGCCTAGACCCAACGCTCCTTCATTAGAATTTCAACATCAACAACAGGGCATTTTTGTATGCATGTATGTATGTATGTATGTATATGTGCAAATTTGTATATTTTGTTTTATGTATGTATTCTCAAGCATTAACTTGCATGTCTAGACCTGCTCATATATACTTAATTGATAAACTTTTGGAAAATTTTACAGATTTTTACAGTTTCATTTATGGATTTGTTTTCTTCGAATCAGCTTTCTCCTTTCTGGTTTTGAGAAGCCTGATTTCTCAAGATTGGTATTAAGGCAGAGTTTTGCATATCCCAGTGCCCGAATAATTACAGGTATAGATCTGAACCTGCAATCTGGATAGAGTATTTGTAGATTTCCCAATAGTTCAGTGTAAGTATTTTCGTTTTCACTGATCT
>NW_026356927.1:0-698 GCF_001194135.2 Octopus bimaculoides | reverse complement strand
AGTGCTACTATCCCTCTGTCCTCCACTTCTTTCCTTGTTATTTGTGGTCGATTTCTTTTTGCTGCTTTTGTTGGTCGTTGTTCTACTTGTTTTACTTGGTTTCCATTTTCTATTTTTCTTTTACTGGTAAATTTCTTTCCTTCGGTTTCTTTATCTTTCTCTTCCTCCTCACCTTCAGATTCCTCCTCGCCTTCCTTACAGTATATGGCCTATCTGACCGCACCGAAAACATCGGGGTTTACGCCCCTCGACAAAAACGTTGAGGAACAACTCTTCCCCGACTTCTATTTTTTCTGGAAGTTGTTCAATTACAGCCTGTTCTCCTTGAATTAATAAGTGGACCGTGTGGCCGATCCAATATGTTTTTTTGGTGATGTATATTCACTTCATCTATCTTCTTTGCCAGGACCGCTGCCATCAACCACATAGGGTCGACTTTAGGAGGAACCTTTGTTATTCGTATGTTGGCAGTCCTCATACCCATGTATATAGGTATTAGAATTAAATCTTCTGTTTCCAATGAATTTATCGAGTGCATCTGTGCCGTTTCAATATTTTTTAGTTGTACCTCGATGGTACCAAATTTTTTCCTCTGGTCAGATATATGATATCCTGCCAGATGGATTTCAAACATTTTTCCACTCCCTCCTCGCTCAATTCTTCTTTCTTTTTTACAGTATGTCTTGTATATGATGGTT
>NW_026356926.1:0-273 GCF_001194135.2 Octopus bimaculoides | reverse complement strand
AACAAGGGTGAATACATTATTGATTAATTAGTTGTTATTGTTTATTAAACTTTTTAAAAAATGTTAAAGAATATATATGTATGTATATATATATATATATATATACATTTATAATATGGTCAAGATAAATAGAAGTAGACAGTGACCATATTATACTGACGAGTAGAGGTTGTATAATACTACAATAACTACGAAATCATGGTGTATATATATTCTTTTATCCTTTATTTGTTTCAGTCATTTGGCTGCGGCCATGCTGGAGCACAGCCTTTA
>NW_026356925.1:0-357 GCF_001194135.2 Octopus bimaculoides | reverse complement strand
CTCATCACCAATGAACCCTTCTTCTCTCCCCAGCACCTCTTTTGTCCCTTCCTTCATCTGATCGTTTCACTCTCCTCCCACCATTACCTTCTTCTTTTTCATCTCCTTACCTCCTTCTTTTTACCATCCATTTCTCTAATCAACCATGAAACTTGTCTGAAAGGTCTCGTTCACATCTCGTTTGTCATGTTGAACTCTGCGTTATTTCGTGTTATTTCACTTCACACGTCTTTATCCTTTCGCAGCATCTCTGTTGCCGCCGGGGCTTTTATACATAGTCATACACATACATGCATGCATACATACATACATACATGCATTCGTACATACATACGTACATATAAATACACACACACA
>NW_026356924.1:0-398 GCF_001194135.2 Octopus bimaculoides | reverse complement strand
GTTTTTGAATAGCAAAGGCATACCCTTCAAAGTGAGAGTTGGTGACCCGATCGTTTGTCCACGATAGACTGCTCTGGTTGTCAATGTTGTTATCACCCTGGAGCTTTCTGTTAACGTATCCATGCATGGTCTTCTGCTGGAATGCATTCATCCTCTCCTCTGATGTTATGTTACGGTAGAGTCTTGCAATTTCTTTGGGTAAGAGTTCAGGGTTGTCGAATAGGGAATGCTTGTCAAGTAGTTGCCTTCCCAATCTCATGATGGTATTTACCTCATGTCTGCAGACTTCATCAAGGGGTGCACTTCGACACTTGGCGGTTATGAGATGATGTCGGAGAGATATGACACGGCAGTCTGAATTGATGTTAGGCCCCTCCCTCCTTTATTTCGTTTTAGGT
>NW_026356923.1:0-220 GCF_001194135.2 Octopus bimaculoides | reverse complement strand
AGCAAAATTCTCACATGTGAGTTTTTGTATGCATATCAATTTAAATAAGAACTAAAAGATGATCCATTGTAACAACCTTATTATGACCTATGTTCATCTCGATGCAATATCCAGACCAACTCATGCATATTATAAAATATGGAATACTGTATCTCTTCAAAGTCAGATTAATTTTTAGTAGAAAGTGGGTTATACATCTTTAGATTGTATACCTGACTTT
>NW_026356922.1:0-208 GCF_001194135.2 Octopus bimaculoides | reverse complement strand
ACGTTCGCTGTTGTGGTTGCTGCTGCTGTAGATATCGCTTTTAGTTATTGTTTTTCATGCCATTACTCATATAGTTGTTATATTGTTGCTACTGTTGTTGTGGTGGTAATAATTGTTTTTGCTATTATGGTTGTTGTTGTTACTACCATTGTTGTTAGGATGATTTTCATTGCAGTTTCTGTTGTCAATATTGCAGATGCTACCATGT
>NW_026356921.1:0-402 GCF_001194135.2 Octopus bimaculoides | reverse complement strand
TTCAAATACTGAGGATGTAATTTCTTCGTAAGGGATTATTTATAATAATTCGGATATCAAATGGTGTAATCAAATACATTGAAAGAAAGTTCCGCAATATATATGTATAAACAGTCTAATAATATGCAAAGTTAATAAAAGAAAATGGATAAGAAAAAATATAGTGGATACTTGGTTAGTTTTATTTGTATCACAATGAAAAAGTAATACGTATAATATCTATAATTGCTTAGCTGCTGATGATTCAAACCTACTGCCGGATTGAAACATATGTAGGATTCTGTTTTGGTTATTTTGTTGATCTGGTTCCTTTATATCCTGAATCTTATATGCATCACTTTTTCATTGTGATAGAAATAAAATTATCCACCATATTTTTTTCTTCTCCATTTTTTTTATTAA
>NW_026356920.1:4108-4323 GCF_001194135.2 Octopus bimaculoides | reverse complement strand
GTGTATGTGTATGTATGTATGCATGTATGTATATATGTATGTATGCATGCGTGTATGTACGCGTGCATGTATGTATATATGTATGTGCGTATCTATGCATGTATTTATGTATGTATATAGGTATGTATGCATGTATGTTTATATGTATGTATGCATGTATGTATTTATGTCTATATGTATGTATTTATGTCTGCATGAATGTATTTATGTATGTG
>NW_026356920.1:0-133 GCF_001194135.2 Octopus bimaculoides | reverse complement strand
CCCGGTCACCGATAGATACATGCAGTGATGTATGTATGTATGTATGTATGCATGTTTGTAAGTACGTACGTATGTATATATGTATGTATGCTTATTATTTGTATGTATGTATGCTTATTTGTATGTATGTATG
>NW_026356919.1:5219-5436 GCF_001194135.2 Octopus bimaculoides | reverse complement strand
CGCCAAAGGCCAAATTGTGGGTTTTTGTTCCCTCGTGTTTTAATGCAGAGACGTTCGCTCTGACAACGCAGTCTTCTTGTTTTTCATTAAAGAAATGCTCAAGGGCCAAATTCAACACTAGAATGTTGGTTGCCATACTTTTACCAAACACCTCTCCTAATCACCTTTCCACTCTATTCCTCTTTATTGGTAGCTCTTTTCTAAACACTTTCGATTA
>NW_026356919.1:2543-5209 GCF_001194135.2 Octopus bimaculoides | reverse complement strand
TATCGTCCAAGTAAAGATTGTCGACCCTAACAAAGGCTTTCATTTTTACCCATATCTAAAATCCTGAATTTGGAAAAGTTATGGGCCGAAAATTGTATAATTTGTCTCTTTTTCTTAGTAGCATTGCTAATCCAGTCTCATACAACTAAGAATTTCCCCCCGTCCTGCTGCTAGTTGCGGTAATCATCTTTTAAGAGGTCCTTAGGTAAATCTGGCATGAATTCGTAAATCTCGGAAAGCAGACGATCTTAACATGGCAATTTTCGCCTTCTTCCTTCGCTCATCACCTCCAGTACATGAGCTTCTCACTGGACCTTACATCTGCAGGTAGTCCATCGAGGTAGGCATTGAAGTCACTAACTCATTACCTGCCCCGAATACTCCACCGAAGCCATACATATCTGCTCTTCGAAACCGAGTAACACGCACCCTTTCCACCCGCCAAAGGCCAAATTGTGGGTTTTTGTTCCCTCGTGTTTTAATGCAGAGACGTTCGCTCTGACAACGCAGTCTTCTTGTTTTTCATTAAAGAAATGCTCAAGGGCCAAATTCAACACTAGAATGTTGGTTGCCATACTTTTACCAAACACCTCTCCTAATCACCTTTCCACTCTATTCCTCTTTATTGGTAGCTCTTTTCTAAACACTTTCGATTATCATCTAATAGGCCCCTTAAGTACATCCTACCAACGGTTGTTCATGGTTGCTTCTGTCATCTGATGCTTAACCAATTCCTTAAACACTTCCTGTAATCTTTGTGAGTTGGTACGGATAAGTCCAGCTTCCAACTACCCTTTCTAAGTCTAGCGTTCCGAGGTTATTGAACTGAGACCTTTGTTCCGGAGTTGATTCCTGGTCATGTGCATTCATATATCTCACTAAGTACAACCATGCTTATCGGATAATGATCACTCCTGGACAGGGTGGCACGTTGTGTCCTTAAGCAAGGCACTTCATTTCGCTTTGACCCAGTCTTAACATCAAATGAGTTCCAGCCTTGTGATGGTCATCAATCTCTTTCTTCATGTGTCTTATCCTTGTTGTCCCATTGAGTTAAGGATAAGTATACCGAGAAGGTGTCTACATTTACATCGGCACCTAAAACACTTAGCGAAAGCATAGTACAAGCTACCTGGTCATAATGGCTTTCGAGGGATAGCTATGGATATATTTTAACAGAAGGGAAGAAAGTAAAATTTAAGTTTACCTCTGCTCCTGGACAGTTTGTCAATTCCGAATCATTGCACATCATCCCTGAACATGTCTTACACTGTAAATTCCGTTGAAATAACGAGTAATCTAGAGAACATAAATAAATATCCATATTTAGGAACCAAATAGTGTCATGTATAGCAATAACAAGAAATACTTTGTGATGTCAAGCAAATGTATACGTGTTAAGTGTTGGAATAAACACGTTAGACATAATCCAAATTATGATATCTTCGTCGTTAACTCCACACAGTCTACCTTGATATCTTTTGATAACTCCACAACGTCTAGTCTACCTTGGTCCTCGCATTTTATTGTTTATCCTGCATCTCTGATCCTTTTTTTTTTGCTTCAGGTATCTGCTTGATAATTCCAGTTCCTGGATTACAAACGCATATCCTTCAAAGTGGGAGGTAGTAATCAGGTTATTGGTCCATGACAGGCTGATTTGATGATCAATATTACTATCATTTCCGAGCTTTCTACTAACATATCCATGCATAGACTTCTGCTCATCTTTTCATCTGATGATGCGGTAGAGTCATGTGACTTCTTTGAGTTAAGGTCATCAGAGAAGGAATGCTGCTCAAGGAGCTGCCTTACGATTCTTGTGATGTTATCGGCCTCGTATATGCAAAGTTGGTCAAGGGATTCACCTCGATACTTGGCTGTAAAAGATGTTGCCGAAGGGACACATTACGACTTTCGAAGGAATTTTGGATCGATTTTAAGTCTCTGCCGCCTTGTTTTCGCTTTTTGGCATATGTACATGTATGTATGTATGTATGTATGTATGTATGTATGCATGTATTATGCATGTGTATGTCTGTGCGTATGTCTGCGAGTGTGTGTGGCTATACGTGTGCGTGTATGTGTGTGTACGTGTGCGCATATACATTTCTATACATAATGACGTGTATGTTTTCTTGGGTGGTGTACATAATTGATCCCCATTTTAAGTCCATCACTTGGAACCATGGCTGCCTTTGACAGAGTCTTCTCTGTTGTAAACAATCAAGGCATGTCTCTGGTTTGAGGGTATCTTCCTCCCTTCCTCCAGCCAATCACAGCAGCATTGGAAATGGTCATGGGCACTGACTGTTTTCCTGGATAAACTCCAAATCTTCATACGTGTGTCAGTGCCGTGCGCGTGTGTATACATCTATATATATGTATATACATATAAACGCGTGTGTTTATATATACATATCTTCCATATTTAAAACTTTTAACAACCTCATATACACACAACAAGGCTTCTTTGTGATCCGGTCTATACCAGTTCAGTTAGCTGGACATTGGTCCATAAGATTAAGGGCATCTTAAAATCATCATAGAGTCATCCTACTTGGCAAAGGGTCACCAGTCACTCGATGTTTCCGTTTCACTGACCCCTCGCTTTTCGCTTTGACCCTCAGCACCGGATTTCCCATTTCTTCAGGGAAGTGCTCTAT
>NW_026356919.1:170-1226 GCF_001194135.2 Octopus bimaculoides | reverse complement strand
ACATTCATTATTCTTGTGAGGGTCACGAAGATAGAGGCCTGAAGTTCCTTCTGCATAGGGTCCTATCAGAAGCAATTGTCAATACATTTTCTGGCTGCATTCTCGAACCTGACCGACTGAAACTATGGATATTATCTCGCCATCTTGTTCTTGGTCTACCCTTAAATTTTCTGCCGGTTTGGAGAGACGCCGTCATCTCCAAAGCACGCACACTGTCAAGTAATGTTACTCCAGAGATTCTTCGGAGGAAACTCATTTTGGCCTCTGTTATTGATGATCATACTCTTTCGGTCGTTAACCAATATTCATGTCCAGAGGTGAGGGTAGATTCTTTTACCAAGCTGTCCTTTTCTGAGGATCGAATGCTAGAGCATTTGTTGTGCGTCGGGAAGGTCATTATGCCAATAATAAACGCACGCACTTGTTCATTTCACTTCTTTATTATTCGTCACTTTGTTAATCATTTGTTAAGCAATTATTCCCTCAACCAGTTATGGCGGTTTGAGACATTTTGTCGCCATTCGTGACCTGTTCAATGTCTGTCTTATATTTTGGTTCTATGCTTATGTAGTCGTACGGATGTGAGTGAGAATGTATGTGAGAGAGGATGAGTTAGAAAGAGTGTGTGTCTCGGTACATGTGTGTGTGTATGTGAACGCCCATTCATGCCTGCGTGCGCTGTTGTGTGTATGTATCATATATGTATGCTTGTGTATGTGTGTGTGTGTCGATTAGGGTTTGTGTGATACAGTTGGCTCCTTAGGTGCATTAAAGAGAATGTGTGGATGTGAAGCGTATGGATGGCAAAACGTCTATTTCTTCATATTTGTATCTGTTGGTCCTGTTTCGTAAGACATTACATCACGAGCTGCTGAGAATGACCGGAATTTTCTTTGTGTTAATAATAAAAGAACAACAGAAACAAGGAGGATTTTACTTACTTGTACATTGTGAATAATTCGGTATAGGTATTCTTTTGCCAAAATCTGTCTGACAATGGCCATATACTCTCACAGTTCTGTTATAGTTATTTTTCATATAATTCACCAAGGCTGG
>NW_026356919.1:0-140 GCF_001194135.2 Octopus bimaculoides | reverse complement strand
CCATATTGTAATTGTCACGGAGGTCACTGTAATTATAAAGGGAACTCTAATTGAATGTGCTTCTGGTCAAAAGAGAAACTGCTGTCTGATTTACCAAGAAACAAGGTTTATAATATTTGAGCAAGCTTATTAAAATTATG
>NW_026356918.1:0-317 GCF_001194135.2 Octopus bimaculoides | reverse complement strand
TTGGTTGTCTCCCGCGAACACTTCTAAGTGCCTAATGCCATCCCCACCCCTACCCAGGGTTTATCGATCATATAGCACATAAAAATGGTGTAGTGTATGCAGGTTGTAGGCTATTGTTTGTTTATGAATTCTGCCAAATGCAAGCTTTCTTTTCAGGTACATGACACTGCTGTCCCTCATCCCAGGGTCTCACAGGCCCACACCCTCAGAATTGGCACTCTCAACGTCGGCACACCGAAAGGTAGGTCTGGTGAAATTATTGAGATACTTGAACAGAGACGTGTAGATTTGTGCTGCATCCAAGAAGTAAGGTGGAG
>NW_026356917.1:0-307 GCF_001194135.2 Octopus bimaculoides | reverse complement strand
CTAGTACTTATTCTATCGGTCTCTTTTGCCGAACGGCTAAGTTACGGGGAAATAAACACACTAGCATCGGTTTTCAAGCGATGTTGGTGGGGACAAACACAGACACGCAAACACATACACACATGCATATATATATACATATATACGACGGGCTTCTTTCAGTTTCCGTCTACCAGATCCACTCACAAGGCTTTGGTCGGCCCGTGGCCATAGTAGGAGACACTTGCCCAAGATGCCACGCAGTGGGACTGAACGCAGGACCATGTGGTGGGTAAGCAAGCTACTTACCACACAGCCACTCGTACGC
>NW_026356916.1:0-237 GCF_001194135.2 Octopus bimaculoides | reverse complement strand
TGTATGTGTGTATATGTATGTGTATATGTGTGTGTGTATGTATGCGTGCAAGTGATGTCTATAGCTTATATATGGTTTGTCAAATCATTATACTGCACTGTTTGCGTGCAAGAATATATTTGTGTGTGTATGTATGTATGCATGTATGAGTGCGTGGATGTATATGTGTATATGTGCGGGTCCTTTTAAAAGTGTGTGTTTGTGTGTGTGTATCTACGTTCGGCTTCTCTTTTTGTT
>NW_026356915.1:3243-4138 GCF_001194135.2 Octopus bimaculoides | reverse complement strand
ATATATATAATCTGTAATTTTGTATAATTATATATCGTAATGTTTTAACTTAAATTCTTATATTCTTATACAATATTTGGTAATTATGCATGTTTATATATATTTTTAAATAAATATTTTGAACATTCATGATATTTCTAAAGTTTATATCGTTGTATTTGCCTGTCTTTTTACCGTACCTTTTAGACACCTTAGAGACTGAAAACTATAAATTTATTTATTGATTCTTGAAGGAATTGAACACACATATTATATCTTGCGTTGGACATATGGTATTGTTCCTGTGGTTTTCCACCCTTATGTATCTATTTTTACTATAAGATATATATATATATATATATATATATAGATAGATAGATAGATAGATAGATAGATAGATATACAGAGAGAGAGAGACATACGTACATACATACATACATACATACATGCATGCATGCACATCCTCTGCATCATGTTTTCTGTCTCTCTCTCTCTCTCTCTCTTTCACATACACGCGCACGCAAGTGCACATGTGCAGATTACAGTTCACCTGACCATTTTAGTTTCCTTGAGGAAATCTTCCATTTCCCCCCCCCCCCCTGAATTCATTTTGCTTTGTTTTTATATAGAAAGAAACGTTTCCTGTATTTATTTTTTCTTATTATTTCTTCTCTTCCATTTTTACCTTTTAAGCTTGCTCGTCTTCCTCCTTTTTTCTTCTTCTTCTTCTTGATCCCTTTCTTCTTCCTCATCACCATCACCATCATCATCATCATCATCATCATCATCATCATCATCATCACTACCATTATTATTTTCATCTTTTGTCGGCTGCCGCAGCTGCTGCTGCTGCTCTTAATGTTTCTTTTGCTTCTTTTTCATCTGGAATTTATTCAAATGCACCCAATTTTCAGAG
>NW_026356915.1:1552-2932 GCF_001194135.2 Octopus bimaculoides | reverse complement strand
GTTCCCTTTCCTCAAATCACCCAAAACGTTTCTCCTTTATTCTTATAGCTTCTCTCTCCTCTCTTCCTCTCTCCATCTTCCTCTCTCCCTCCTTCTCTCTCCCCTCTCTCTATCTCTCTCTTCCTCGCTCCCCCATCTCTCTCTCTCTGTCTCTCTCTCTCTGTCTCTCTCTCTCTCGAGCTTGCGCACGCACATCTTCCCTTTGGAGAAAGAGTCTCCTGTGTCAATGCGATGCGGTTCTTTCGTTTGTCGTCATGAGAACATTTACCGCGCTAACATCGCGCTGCCGTACTCCGCCTCCGCCTCCACCGTTCATCACAAGATTCTGTTATTAAATTGCTGCTGACACAGATGCTGTCTGCTTGTGGTGACATCTGCCGGCTGTTGACTAGTGACAAGGGCGGTGAATTACGTGTTGACATCACATCCGTACCGCGACCGTCAGCTTGACGCGTATTGCTTGATCGACATTCGTGTTTTTATTTATATTTTATTTTTATTTTAAATTCGATGTGGAAAAAAAAAATAAAAACTACACATAAACAATATAAACAAATACTTAAAATAAAAAAAACAACAACAAAAAATACAAATGCAGAGAAATATATAAAATTAAACGGAAAGGAAAAGTAAAACAATGTTTCCTGGATGGCAAGTTTTGTACAGGGTCGATGCTTAACGATGAGGAGGCTGCGTTAAATCGGGCATGAAAAGGGGCTGTTAGGGTTGACGGTAGAATAAAATCACAAAAAGCATACGTACAACATTCACCTTAACACACACACACACACACACACACACACACATACACACACACACACACACACACACACACGCAAAATTACACGCACACACACATACACACACGCGCGCAAAGATACACGCAAAATTGCACGCACACACAAACACATACTTGCAAGATTGCGCACATGCATACACTCGCCTGACACATTCTCCTTAACACACACACACACACACACACACTTGAACAATTGCACAGATGCATACCCGCAATTGACACATTCTCCTTATCACGCATACACAGACATACACACACACACATATACACACACACACATATACACACACACTTGCAAAATTGCACACATGCATACGCACTCTTGACACATTCTCCATAATACGCATACACACATACACACACACATACACGCTTGTAAAATTTCGCACATGCATACACTTCCTGACACATTTTCCTTAATACCCGCACACACACACACACACACACACACACACACTCACACACATATATATACCCACATGCACACACACATACACACACATACTAATGTACACACACATACATTCACACACAAATAGATACACCGACACGTGCAAAATTGCACACATGCATACACTCGC
>NW_026356915.1:0-269 GCF_001194135.2 Octopus bimaculoides | reverse complement strand
CACCACCACCACCACCACCAGTACACATATCGCCGCCTTTACTACCACCACCACTACCACCGCCAGCTCTAACAACACCACCATTCACCACCATCGCCATTATCACTACATTCATCGCCACCACCAACAGCACTACAACCAATACAATCATTACCACCACCACCTTTATACTTACCGTGTCCACCCCTACCAACACCATTACCAACAACAACACCAACAACACTTATTTCCAACACTATCACCACTATGCTTAATTACCACTACTACCA
>NW_026356914.1:283-418 GCF_001194135.2 Octopus bimaculoides | reverse complement strand
ACATACATACATACATACATACATACATACATACATACATACTCCAGATTACAAGTTCAGGTTTATACCTGTAATTATTGAGGCGATAGGATATGTAACACACTGCCTAAATACCAATCTTGAGAAATTAGGCTT
>NW_026356914.1:0-114 GCF_001194135.2 Octopus bimaculoides | reverse complement strand
ATCTGCACATTTACATACATACATACATACATACATACATACAAACATATCCTGTTGTTGATGCTTAAATTCCAACGAAGGAGCCTTGGATCTAGGTTAGAAACCGGTTCTTTC
>NW_026356913.1:126-650 GCF_001194135.2 Octopus bimaculoides | reverse complement strand
TATATATATATATATATATATATATATACATATATATTCACACACACACATAATAAATAGATATATAGCCAGATAGATACACACATACACATATATTTATCGTCCATATATGTGCAATCCCTTTGTACTTGAGGACTCAACACAAAATAAATATATTCATTTGTTTGTTTCTTCATTTATTTATTTATTTTTTCCAACAATGGTCAGATGTCTACTGTTGTGTTTTTCTGTTCAGGATACAATGGTCAAGACACACACACAATGGTCAAGACAGAGACACACACACACACACGTTCCTTGGTGGTCTCCCTATCATAAATGATATTGCATATGGCCCCTAAGGCCTGCAAAGGACCTACAAGTAATTCCACACTGACCACATACACAAATAAATGTAGAACAACAGGAATGAATGCTCCACATAGCATTGGAGGATAAAAATCGTTTGTTAAGATAACCATTGGTTTCATGTTAAGAAAATATCTTATTTTAATCTGTTTTTGGAGGGGATTCCTCTCTTTTCA
>NW_026356913.1:0-116 GCF_001194135.2 Octopus bimaculoides | reverse complement strand
GAAAATATCTTATTTTAATCTGTTTTTGGAGGGGATTCCTCTCTTTTCATAATTCAGGCTTTGCAACTTTTGGACCTTAGGGCCCTGTATATGGGAGGGAGTCACTTTGTGTGTGT
>NW_026356912.1:0-428 GCF_001194135.2 Octopus bimaculoides | reverse complement strand
ATTAAATTTAAATGTTGAAGTGAATCTAACGGTTTTTGCGTGTTTCTTAAGTGACTTTTAAACACCTTCCATGCTGCAATTGTTTTCGTTCCAGCACATGATCTCAGATCAGGTCACTTGCTATGCAAGTACATATATAGATATATGTAACTCTTGTTTTAACTTTAAAGCTATGATCATTCTGGGGCATATTTAAAACAGTTTGATTTGGTTTCCATGTTACTCCATTAGGTTTTCCAGAAGCCTGAAGGAGTCAGGCTCCATTTGGGGCCTTCAAAACTTGAAGTAGCAGGGAAACTGAATCAAACTGTTTTAAATAATACATGTAACTTCCACTAAATGTGTTGAATGCATTTTTCTTTCATTTGTCCACTCACTTGTGTATATCATCATCATCGTTTAACGTCCGCTTTCCATGCTAGCATGGG
>NW_026356911.1:0-266 GCF_001194135.2 Octopus bimaculoides | reverse complement strand
ATACATACATATATTTAAGGTGTATACTGCTAGGAATATAGTAGAGTGCAAAATAGAGCTCGTTCACCCTTAGAATTACCAAAGAGCTGGTAGTATTACGGTATACTTCCAAGTCTAGGGTTAGGCATTCATCGGTTGTGAAAGTTGGATGTGTTAGCATCGAGGTCAGATGAGGAGATACAACTGGATCCCATTATACAGCTAAACTGTTGCTTATTTTAAATCCTGTGTATATGTGGATATATGTTGTATCGAAACATATGTAG
>NW_026356910.1:0-266 GCF_001194135.2 Octopus bimaculoides | reverse complement strand
TAGCTTCCGTATTACTTAATCTCCTTCAATCTCTATCACAGTTTGACATTTTTCAATATTTCCTATTCTAATCAATAATAAACATTTTGTTTACATCTTAGGTTTAGTTTAGAATATCGATTTTGCAACTTCAATATTTTCTGTTTTATCTATGTACGTTCTACAAACTTTTGATTTTATTCCCCCTGCAGCACTAAGTTTCGAAATTGAACCACGTTTTCTGCTTATCTATCTATCTATCTATCTATCTATCTATCTATCTATCT
>NW_026356909.1:0-265 GCF_001194135.2 Octopus bimaculoides | reverse complement strand
AGAAGAAGAAGAAGAAGAAGAAGAAGAAGAAGAAGAAGAAGAGTGATAATAATATTTGTATACATATATAAGCACGCATATAAGAATATATATTATATCGATGTATGTATATCATATCCATGGATGTATATTATATGTGTGTGTGTATATATATAAATATGTTTGTATGTATATGTATGTATGCATGTATCTATATATACATGCATGCGTTTATTTATGTACGTATGTATGTATGTATGTATGTATGTATGCATGTATGTATGTA
>NW_026356908.1:0-3260 GCF_001194135.2 Octopus bimaculoides | reverse complement strand
CTAGCATGGAAAGCGGACGTTAAACGATGATGATGATGATGTATGTGTATTTTTCCAGTGTGATTACCCCGTATATGATGAAGGGAATCACAATCGGTTAAAATGGCTCATTTATGTGTTCTGCTTCTCTTTTTTCCCTAACGAGATGATTACCTTGTTTTACATCATTTTATTCCCTCAGGAATAATACCAATGTTTTCTTCAAAACATATGTCGGAAGTATAAAGATTTGAACAACGTCTGTGTTTAACTCCATTTCTTAATTTGTCTACGTGATACAAAAGCATTTCACTAAACCCTGGAACTTCTACCTTTATAAGCAGGCTGTAACGTCCTTGACACATATGAATTTTTGTTACCCTGGTATCTATTTATTTATTTTTTCCATGTTATTTTTACGCATTGAAAAAATACACATACATTTATGTACACTTCAACCAGGTTTCCATATAACCTGCAAATGAAATAGTTACCACATATGGAGTTATTTGATATAAACGCATCTCTTCAGGATATACCCATTCCTTGAAGGAAATTTTTCCTTAAACAAAGATGGCTTGGTTTCTTCTTCGACAATGAAGACATTAAACAACCTTCTAACGATCTAACTTCTGAATTCAAGAAATTGTTTAAATCTAAAAATAATCATCCACCTAACCCAAGATTAAAACATTTTGAGGACGATCTCTGGTCTCTTGTGAGGAATGTGAAATTTCATTGTTCACCCTTAAGAAATAAACATCTGAGGTATCTTCACAATATCATCAAAGAAATTCATAACAGTGATGTGATACTGGTTCAATCGGATAAAACAGGAAACTTATCCATACTTATCAAGGATTACTACATAGAATCGCTTAGAAAAGAAATACAAAAGAATTATAGGATTACTGGTAAAAGTGCTATCAGAAAAGCCAACCTTGAGGCTAAGAAAACTATGGGGAAATATGACTTAGAGATGAATACTGAACCTCGTGATCCCAAACAACCTCGTTTTATTTTAAAAGATCACAAACCAAATTTTTTTAATAACCCAACCTTATGACTTATTTGTCATTCTAGCTCTGATATCAGGGTACTTAGCAAAAATATTCTAGATAAATATATTCTTACTTTAGGTAAAAAATTAGAGCTTAATTTATGGTCTAATTTGTTCCGAGTGGTCGACTGGTTTAATAACAAGAAGTGTACTAAGTTTATCCAGTTCAACATTTCAAGTTACTAGTCTTCTATTAAATCAATTGTACTTAACAAGGCACTCTGGTTTGCAGACAACAAAGCAAGTCTCACCAGGGATGAGATTAATGTGGTGTTAGCCACCAGAAAATCAATCATTAAATTTGAAAACAAGCTGTGGTTCCGTAAAGATACACCTGACAGTTTCGATGTTACAATGGGAAGTTCTGACTCAGCACAGATGGCTGACCAATTCCCAAACATCAATGGAGGTCTATATTATGACGATTGTCTACTCTACCTTCAAAGTGTTTCTAACTAAAAATTACAAAGAGTTAAAAACAGGTTGGTTAAATTTTTCCGAAACATGGGCTTAAGCATTGTTTTTGATGATGATATAACTAAAGTTAACTTTTTGGGTATTACCCTTAACTTATATAATGATTCATATTTTCTATACCATAAACCCTCAACTAATTTAAAATATATTAGCTCTTTCAGCAGTCATTCAAAGGCTATTACAAGGAATTTAGTTAGAAATATTTCACTTAAACTTTCTAGATTATCTACCAATGTTGATATCTTCAACAATAAAGCCGAATTTCATAACTCTGCCTTACTTAAAGTAAGGCAGAGTTATATGGTAAAAATTACCTATATTAACCCTTCTGACATTAATTCTACCACTATTAATCAGGACATGAAAACACGTCATAACTGTAATAAAAATATAAATTTTAGTTTGAATAACAACACTAAATCGAAAAATGTAGTTTTGCAGTGTAAGGGAGATAATCGCTCTTGAAGAACTTTTTTTTTTTGTTGTGAAGGTAAATCTAGGACCTTTACAGATAATTACCCTAATAATAAGGTGTGTCCTAGTAAAACTGTTTGGTTGATCAAATCCAACCTCCCTTACCAGTTTTGTGAAGCTATAGATAAGAATTTCCCCCAAAATTCAAGATGCTATTCCATTATCAATTATCAGAATTAGGATAGGGTTTTCAAACACCAAAAACCTTTCACAAATCAACTCTTTGCATAACAATAGGTTGTTAAATACAAATCCACTTAATGAAAATAATAACATCGATATTATTAACACTAACCATTCTTTGAACAATAATAACAATATTAGTATTTCTGATATAAATTCGAATCACATGCGTTTCCTAAGCAGTAATTCTTAGACTAGAAACTCTGTTTATCAATGTAAAATTACTTCCGGTTCTAATGTCTTTTTTTTACATAAGTAGTTCTTCATTTCACTTGTCCAAAAGAATATCTAACCATTACTCTGCACTTAGATATATCAATAAACACAACAATACTGGGCTTAGTAAATTAATTTGGTCTCTTAAAAGAACATAATAAGCAATTTGGTCTGGAATGGAATATACTATGTAGATCTTTTCCATATGATAAAGGTAAATCATTTTGTCTGCTCTGTACCAAATAACAGTATCTCATTTTGTTCTCGGAGAATTTTCTTGCAAGCACCTTTAAAGAACGCGTTTATCATTGCAAACATCGGTAAAAACATACCTCTAGCTCCTATAAGTAGTTTCTACCAATCTATAAAATTTAACTTTTGACTGTCTTCTTACATTTCATTTCCACTATGTATATCTATTTACATGCCTTTAAGCTTTATTTCCACTCATCTATTGCACTCATTATTTCCACTCATCTATTGCACTATATTTCTCCACTCTGAATTTTCTCTAAATTGCCTTTGACCTTAAATCTATTAACAGTTTTTTAAAGTAACCTGCCAGCATTCCATTCATCATATACATGGTAATCTCATTCGGTTAAAATAGCTTCTTGATGTGTTTTGTTTTTCTTTTTTCCCTGATGAGATGATTACATTGTTTTACATCATTTTATTCCCTCAGGAATAAAGTGAAAGATACTTTCACTTTAATGGTTTCATTTTCATACTGAGACTACTACAGTGAAACTATACTCTCACATATATACAGGCATACATACATGCATATATATATCTGCACAAATGTATCCCTATACATGTATATATATATATACATAGATGTGTGTATATATATATATATATATATATA
>NW_026356907.1:0-523 GCF_001194135.2 Octopus bimaculoides | reverse complement strand
ATACGGTTTTTCTCCTGTGTGAGTGCGTTTGTGAGCCTTTAGGTCACCACTTTGTGCAAAAGATTTACCACAGATATCACAGCTGTAAGGCCTCTCTCCTGTGTGAATACGTTTGTGTACAGTTAAGTTATGTTTCAACAAGAATAAATTACCACAGATATCACAGTGATATGGCTTTTCTCCTGAATGACTTTTCTTGTGAATAGTTAGGTCACGTTGTTTCTGGAATGTCTTTTTACAAATATCACATTGATATGAAGTTTTACCCTTCTTTTTCGACATCTTATCAAGTAAATCACTCTCTTTGCTTTGTTTCTTTGCATTTAATGCAGCACAAACATCAGACATTTTCCATAAACTTCCTCTCTTTCTTATGATTTCCTTTCTATTTTTATATTGTATTTCTAACAAATATCCTCATCCTCTGGAAATATTTCATGGCAATTCCACCAGACGTTTATCTGAATATAGTTTTATGTTTTTTGTATAATACGTTCCTTTATTCTTTAAACCATCATCTCAA
>NW_026356906.1:0-458 GCF_001194135.2 Octopus bimaculoides | reverse complement strand
ATGTGAGCGTGTGTGTGTATATATGCATGTATGCGTGTCTAATATATATAAATTTTAGCAAAGGCTTTGAGTGATTTAATGGTGAATTAGCTGTAGTTTTTAGCATTTGATTGAGCGCATATGGGTTTCTTATAGGTGGAGTTTATTTAAAAGATAAGAAGGGAGATGTAAACATTGATAAACGTCCTGGAATAAGAACAATAATTAATTGGAGCGACGTCGTTTATTTACAGCGATGTTAATCATTGAAACTATAAAAGGAACGATAAATTTTATGGTTAAATAAATACATATTGTGATATTGGAATGAAGACAATACAATAACTGCTAGAACTGGTCTGCTTCATTAAATGTTTGCTCTGCTGGGATATGTGTTTGTGTGTATATACATATACTCTATTATACAAGATACCTATATATGTATGCATTTATATATATATATATGTAAATATATATAT
>NW_026356905.1:0-568 GCF_001194135.2 Octopus bimaculoides | reverse complement strand
TAATAATAATAATAATAATAATAATAATAATAATAATAATAATATACGACTACAAACCTGTAGGCATTGTCGGAAATGGAAATGCAAAGATCCTATGGGATTTTATGATTCAGTACGACCATGAGATTGAGAATAGGAAGCCGGACATTGTCATAATTGAGAAAGAAAACAAACTATGCTGGATCATACACCAAAGCATACGATAAGGAAAGAAAGAACAGTCTAGAGATATGATAGGTCAGCTTAGGAAGTTAAGCAGTTTAGGAGGTTAAGGTAGTAGTAGTAGTACCAATAATTGTCGGAGCTATGAGAACAATGAGAAATAATTTCGAGGAGTACGTGGAATAAGTAGGGGCAGCAATAAGGGTGGAGCACTTGCAGAAAACAGCACTGCTTGGAAACGCTCGAATGCTCAGGAAAGTGCTCGAAAAATAAGAGGCTTTACCTTAGTTCACTGGTAGTGAAGAGCTGACACTGTAGCACATCTCCAGCGTTACAAGCAGCGCGAAGGCAATAATAATAATTTTTTTTTTTTTTTAAATACATGGTTTACCTGTGAATTTGCGTG
>NW_026356904.1:0-275 GCF_001194135.2 Octopus bimaculoides | reverse complement strand
GTTCGAGGACTGCTCATGGAAAAACCCCATAAAAACCTGACTTTTGGGGGCAGGTGCCTCTTTTTTAGTTTACTTTCCTCTTTCCAACTACAGGTGTACGCTTAGGACATTCATTCATACCATTCTCGCCACTTTCATTCACCTTTCAACAAACTGAGTAGAAAACAACACTTCCCTCTCTGTCCTTATTTTCCTTTTCAAATGAAACTTGAAGTTCGTTAGTGATTGGCCAAAGAGAAAAGTGTTTGTCTTCAGCCCCTTCCATCTCGTCCACC
>NW_026356903.1:0-305 GCF_001194135.2 Octopus bimaculoides | reverse complement strand
ACCTGTGGGTTTTTCTCTGTCAGCACCACCATTATCATTATCACCATCACCATCTCCAACACTACTCTTGACAGCACCACCACTACCACCATCACCATCACCATCACCCATTACTACTACCATCACAATCACCACCACCTGTATGTCACATTCTACCAACAGCACCACTCCTATCACTACCATTGCAACTACCAGCATCTATGCTATTTTATAAATCGGCTGTTGCCAGTACCGCCTGACTGGCCTTCGTTCCGGTGGAATGTAAAAGCACCCACTACACTCTCAGAGTGGCTGGCGTTAGGAAG
>NW_026356902.1:0-280 GCF_001194135.2 Octopus bimaculoides | reverse complement strand
TTTATTTTTTCATCCCCCTAAACTTGAAGATTACCGCGGTAATGTTCTGACGGTAGTGGTGTTAACAGTACGTAATTGGTGGCGATGGCGGTGGTGATATTTATGGTGATGATGGTTATGGTGGTGGTGGTGGTGGTCAGTGTATTGTTGTTTATGAGGGGGAGATGCAGGTAGAGTAATGGCGTCAGTTGGTGTTGTGGTTATGCCGAACGTGATGCTGTTCTTGTTACTCATGTTGGTGGTGATGGTCATTATTATGACATTGTAGTAGTAGTAGTAG
>NW_026356901.1:869-3135 GCF_001194135.2 Octopus bimaculoides | reverse complement strand
AGTTTTGGTGGAGGTTGTGGTTGTGGGACCAGTTATTGTTGTGGTGGTTGTGGCTGTAGTATTGGTAGTGGTTGTATTGGTAGTGTTGATAGTAGTGGTAGTGGTGACTGTCGTGGAGTGGTGGTGGTGGTTGTAGTTGAGGTGCTAGGGACATTTGCTTGCAAAACAGTTTTGCATAATTAATTAACTAATTAGGAGACATTTTATACAGTCCACTAATAAGCAGACATTTAGCTTTAGAGAAGTATTTAATTAGACATATTTAATTAAACAAATATCTAATTTGACAAACAAACAAACAGGTAAGTTTTAGTAATTTTTAAAATGGCTTCTGGAATATTTCTGGTAAAAAGAAACAAATAGTCGCAGGAGTGGCTGTGTGGTAAGAAGCTTTCTTCCCAACCACATGGTTCCATGTTCAGTCACACTGCGTGCCACCTTGGGCTGACTTCAAAATCTGGAGCCTTAGTCTAACCACAATTGCAAAGCCAACATCCAGAGGCTTGTTTCAGTGTTCTTGCTATTCACCAGTCTGGAGTAGTTTGGCTTGCTAGCTGTCGATGCTTATTTGCCTTTGAAAACTTATAGAATTTCGAGTTAAATAAATTCACTGATCTACAAAATTAGAAATATTGCATTTCTAAATCTCTCAGAGAGACATAATGACTCTGAAACTAGTCTCTGGATGCTGGCTTCGGTGGGTTGAGGTGCTTATCTTCCCCGTTTGAAAAGTTAAGGACACAGAACACTTGTGTCATATAGCCAACTGGAAACGATGTTTCCTGGGGCTAAATAGCAGTAGCATTTTTCCTTTTCCTGGGACTGCCACGTTAAGTTGGCAACAAACCATCACTTTATTGTGCTGCTACTGTATATGTCTCTCTAGGAGATTTAGAAATGTAATATTTCTAATTTTGTAGATCAGTGAATTTATTTCACTTGAAATTCTATAAGTTTTCAAAGGCCAAGCTACTCCAGACTGATGAAGAGCAATGAGTCTGAAACTAGTCTCTGGATGCTGGCTTTGCTGAGGTGCATATCAGCCCTGTTTGAAAACTTAAGGACACAGAACGCTTGTGTGACGTAGCCAACAGAAAAAGCCATTTCCTGGAATTGAAATCGTCTCAGTCTTGTTTCACCACACTCTCCAGTGTTACCAGTAACTTGGCTCAGCTCTGTAATACTTGCCACTCGATCATAGCCGAGTGAAGCTGTAGCTACACAACAAGATACCCAACCTTCCCCTTCCCCTAACCAACGCCATGTTCTCCACCATCTTCCTTCCTTGTTTATTTCTAAATGTTGTTCAACCCCGTCCATTGTGACCTTCCTGCACCTCATAGGGAATTATCTAAAATTGGTGTACTGTTTCATTGATAACACAGTTTGGGTCTCTCTTAAACCTTATCGACATAACAGCGAAACAGAGAAAGCCTTATGCAGTCATGTCTGCATCTCTCCTCTACATACTGTCGTATTGTCTATTGATCTGATGATGTGGCTGGCGTTGGTTGGCTCACACGACTATGATGACATTGTTTTATCTCTGCTATTAAGTTATGAAGTTCTGATATGACGAAGATAGAAGCAACTTGCCTCTCACACGGTTTATATTTCACGCTCATTGTCAGTGGCTGGTTGGCGGGGGTGGGAGATTCATTCAATTATTTATCTCTCTGCTGGTCACGAAAGACAGAGAGAGATGAAGCAAGTCATGGAGAGATGTGTGCTGGGTTTGGAGAATAAAGTACTCTGGGGATGCTTCTCTCACAGCTAGCATTGTGCTGGATCAAACGTACCTGACTTTTGAAAAACAAATTTATAATTTATTTACATTCTCAAACTGCAAATTTCAGATATGGTAATCAGATTTTCTGTAGTCATTATGGCAGTTTCTGCAGTTATTTGATTCAGGTTTTCTATCGGGTACATCTTTAGAGAGTGAAAGTTTTTTAGACATTTATGCAAAACTGATAGTTGTTCATATGAACTGTCTGTCTGCCTATCTACCTATCTATCTATCTATGTGTCTATCTATCTATCTATCTACCTACCTACCTATCTATCTATCTATCTATCTATCTATCTACCTACCTACCTACCTACCTACCTATCTATCTATCTATCTATCTATCTATCTATCTATCTATCTATCTATCTATCTACCTACCTATCTATCTATCTATCTATCTATCTATCTATCTATCTATCTATCTATCTAATCTATCCATCTATTTATCTATCTATCTATCTATCTAATCTATCT
>NW_026356901.1:0-731 GCF_001194135.2 Octopus bimaculoides | reverse complement strand
ATATATAAAAGATTTAGATTCAAAATTGAATGTGGTACTTAAGTTTAGGCACCAGAATATAGTATGGTATTATCCAAAACAATTCCAAAAACAAGGTGATCAGAAATCAGAAAAAGCAACATGGATTTTAAAGATGATTGCAGTACGCACGTTTCATGCTACTCCATTTATTTAAGTAATGCGAGCATTTCATTAAATGCAATATGTAGAGCAATCTTCAGCTGCACAAAAATGTAGAAAATTACAGTAGAATAGACATATTATAATTGTGGCAACATTTAAAATCCAAGTGGGAAGAAGAATACATAAAAATTCATCTTGACATAGCCAAGGCTAGCAGGCTAGTAATTAGTTCTAGATAGAATTCTAACTGTCTCTGATTTTATTTGTCTCATATCTAGTGGTTCTCATATCTAGTATAAGGGGGCAATCACTTCTAAGGAAAGGGAAGGTGTAAGCATTATACATGGATATGGTTATAAAGGTTTCTCTGGTCAGAGTGGCAACACTATTTTAGGTTGGGTTTTTTTTACTGCCATCATAATGTTGGGGAATTATTAAACATTAAGCATTTAGGTCAACAGGGCTTTTTCTTTAGTCTGAATAAAGCATCAGTATTGTTTTACATATACTAAGTATGGAGTGGAGGCGCAATTGCCCAGTGGTTAGGGCAGCGGACTTGCGTTCATAGGATTGCGGTTTCGATTCCCAGACCGGGCGTTGTGAGTGTT
>NW_026356900.1:0-249 GCF_001194135.2 Octopus bimaculoides | reverse complement strand
GCCTCTTCTAATTTCTTAACTAGGTCTCCCTCTATTCTATTTCAGTCTAACGCTAGGGCCTTACTGTACCAAACCGATTCTGACTTGATTGCTTTGTTGAGGGCATACCACCATCTGTTGTTGATGATGGTACCATTAATGCTCTCTTAACTAAAATGCTAATCCGGTCCCTGTAAGCCTGGCGTGCCATGAACGACGCATTCAGATAGATAGATAGATAGATAGATAGATAGATACATACATACATAC
>NW_026356899.1:0-534 GCF_001194135.2 Octopus bimaculoides | reverse complement strand
TGTATATGTGTGTGTATGTGTGTTTATGTATTTATGTATGTTTGTATTAGAAACATGTGAAAGCGAGAGCGAATGAAAATGAGAACCAGAGAACAGAAGAATAAAAGAGGAAGATAGAAAGAAATTATTAGAGGGAGTTAATTTCAAGGAAAATGATAGTTAAAATAAAATATTTTGAATTTGCTCCAAGAATTTAGATATATATTCCTCAAGAATTATTCCGATGTTGTAAACCGTTCAATCAGAATGAATTAAACTCTTAAGAAAGCTTCTTGTTAAGTGAGTTAGCATCCAGCTTGGCAATTTTCTCCTAATCACACAATGCCCAAAGATTGGCAGCTGCAATGAAACGACTATGCTGGTCAATTACACATAAATATCAGCTGTCAAAGACAATCTACATAAATGGAGTTATATTTTTAAATCACGGCCAAAATGTCTCGAATACAGGAAGCTTCTAGAACACTATTCTCTTATCGTGACACTTTGAAGTATCGGTTTGTTCCTATTTTAGAGTACACGTTTCACTGTTTG
>NW_026356898.1:0-560 GCF_001194135.2 Octopus bimaculoides | reverse complement strand
TGCCTCGTCTGTCGGGCTCCACCAGCCCCAGACAGCCGTCAATTGGATTGCTCACATGAGACTGGAGTAGCCTTTCCGACCTCGGTGGTATCACTGTCGTCCGTAGCACTCTTACCTCGCTACCGGGCGTCGTCTCTCTTACTACCTTAACATGGACCGATCTTCCCTGCACCGAAACTTCATTAACCGCAAGTCCAGCTGACAAGCCATGGACATTAAATAGTCCAGTCCTAAAATGCACAGATCCTCCATTTCAACCACATAAAGAGGAAGCACAACTTCTAATCCGGCAACATCAATCCGGACATTAACTGGCCCTCTCAGCTCAGTGCAATGTCCGGTAACTCCACACAACTTCTGCGATGACTCTGGCAGGTCTAGATCCTGCAACACATCGGACCTCACAAAAGTTTGTCCCGAGGCCGAATCAATCACTAGAGAACACGTCCGGCCGTTGACTTTTCCGTTCACTCATAGGCTGTCCATCAACAGTCCTTGCATGCCATCTCGAGTGTGGGGCTCCTTTGGAACGTCTGGCTGGTGGTTGCCCCTTAACACCA
>NW_026356897.1:0-427 GCF_001194135.2 Octopus bimaculoides | reverse complement strand
TGTGCATTAATGTGTGTGTGTCAACGTGTGTGTGCGTGTGTATGTATATACGTGCATGTATAGGCGTATGCATTTAAATATGTATATGTTTATATATGAACATATATATCTATACACGCATATACACGCATACATGTATGTATATAGGCATGTATGTATATAGGCATGTATGTATATTTGTATACAGTTTAGCATGTACATTTATTTATATGTATAGATGTATTTATAAATGTGTGTACATATAAATGTGTGTGTGTATATGTATATGTATATATGTGTATACGCGCGTGTATATGTATGCATGGGTGTGTGTATGTATGGTACTCATGCATATAAGTATGTATGTATGTATGTATGTATACATTCGGGTGTCATTGGACTAGTTTTACGTGTATATAGTTGTGCATATATGTGGCTCATTCTTCGT
>NW_026356896.1:0-382 GCF_001194135.2 Octopus bimaculoides | reverse complement strand
ATATATGTATACATCCTAACATACAAACACATACATGCACAGATGCCAATACATGCCCCTACACACACACTCACACACAGGCGCACACACACAACATACAGAGGCGCAAACACACACACACACACACACATATATATATAAATAGACAGATATATATTGGTCCGTGTGTATATAATGTGTTGGCTCATTACAACAGAATAAACATTAACAAATAACTCAATACTAGCTTATTATGTAGTAGAGTATTATATAATGTTTTTATTCATTTCATTATATAATTTATACCGCACACTAACACATACACACACACACGTATATATATATATATTAATATTTATATTCGTATATGTATAATGTACATATGTATATATATATATATATA
>NW_026356895.1:0-263 GCF_001194135.2 Octopus bimaculoides | reverse complement strand
GTGCATATATATATATCTGTCTCTATGTCTGTCTTTAAACTAACCCCATTTGGAAAAAAACGGTTTCTTTGTTTATATCCTGTTACCTAAAGGGTCAACAAAGAAGAACCGATGAAATATACTCCAGACTTTAATATAACTAGTAGGGTCAACATGGCTAACAGAAACCCTGCAAGGTGGCACCTAAGCATGTCCACAGTCCAATGACTGAAACGAACAATATATGTATGTGTGTGAGTATGCTTATATACATACATACATAT
>NW_026356894.1:0-461 GCF_001194135.2 Octopus bimaculoides | reverse complement strand
TGTACGTGCGCGTGTGTGTATGTGTATGTTTTTGTGCGTGCGTGTGTTTGGGTGTATGTGTATGTTGTATATATAAGTGCGATAAATTCTTGATAAATTCTTATAAAGATTTTATCCTATATTATGTTGTATGTATATATATATATATATATATATATGTAACATAGCTAATTAATTTCAGTGACTTTTTTTTTTTAATATGATAACTCAATTGCTAATGTACAATCTACATTGTAATTCTCTCAATACTATTTTGGCATGTACAATGATATCTATGCTTTTCTGAGACTGTCTACCAAAACTCAAATATGTCTGGAGTTGTCTTTAATATTATTTTAAGCATTTCGGCAACTACTAATCATTGAACTAATGCTGCCTTTACTTCATTGCATAAGTATTTCCAATTAGAGATTTCAATGCTCACTACTAAATATGCTAATGCGCTAAAACTATATATATAT
>NW_026356893.1:0-373 GCF_001194135.2 Octopus bimaculoides | reverse complement strand
CTCTCTCTCTCTCTCTCTCCCTCTCTCTCCTACTCCCACACACTCACTGTGGACATTTAACGCTGTTTGTTCATTATCTTAGCAGTTGTTATCATTAATTCAAATTAGACTACATAGTTGTGAACCAAAAAAGCATTTTTTTATGTAGGCATGAGATACTTTTTCAGTAAGCATCATGGAAAATGACTCAAACATGACTTAGTGTAATACTTACACTGTATAGGCAAGAGCTCGCAATGTATATACTTAACTAGCATTTCACAAGAAGACTACTAATGATTTTTAAACAAATATATTTCATTACATTTAGTATATCCATGTTTGTTTGTTCTGTGTTTGTTTTTCCATGCTGACATGAACTGGACCAAAACTT
>NW_026356892.1:0-422 GCF_001194135.2 Octopus bimaculoides | reverse complement strand
ATAAACCCCGATAAGTGTGTTTTCGGGCAGTCCTCCCTGAAATTTCTGGGACACTATATTGATTCTAATGGGATCAAACCCCTTCCTGCTAAGGTCGATGCCATTCAACGCATCGCCGCGATAACTTCGCCATTTTTTAGGTATGGTCAACTTCTACAGAAGATTTATAGACCGGTGTGCAGACAAGCTACTTCCTTTAACAAAGTTACTACAAGGCCATTCTAAGAAGGATGCTCAACTAACTCTTTCTGCTGAGGCGTTGTCTGCCTTTGAGTCAGTGAAACCGGAATTATCCTCTGTTCCTGTTCTTGCACATCCGGCTCCTAATGCTCCGCTCTCTTTATCTGTGGATGCTTCAGATTCTGCGGTTGATGCTGTTTTGCAGCACACCGTAGATAATCAAACAAAACCTTTGGCTTTCT
>NW_026356891.1:0-423 GCF_001194135.2 Octopus bimaculoides | reverse complement strand
ATATGTATGTACGTATATGCACAGATTTGTATGTTTTGTTTTATGTGTGTATTCTCATGCATATAATTGCATATCTACACATGTTCTTATATATTTAAATGATAAACTTCCGGAAAGTGTTACAGACTTTTACAGTTCCAGTGACGGATTGGATCTGTTGTCTCCGAATTAGGTTTCTTCCTTCTGGTTTTGAGAAGCCTAATTTCTCAGGATTGGTATTTAGGCACTATGTATGTATGTATGTATGTATGTATGTATATATGTATGGATATGATCAAAATGAAATGTACTTGTCCAAATACCCTGGTTAATGTAGTTTCAAAATATTTATGGTACTGGGGTTCCATCACCAAAATCTAATGAGGAATTCGATAACAAACAGACAGACTTTATATATATAGATATATAGATATATTATTATAT
>NW_026356890.1:0-439 GCF_001194135.2 Octopus bimaculoides | reverse complement strand
ATATGTATGTATATATATATACATGCATGTATGTATGTATGTATCACTATATATCTATCTAGCTAACTCTAAGTATACAATATTTTTATGTTGTATATTATTATGTTACTATATTTCAAAATATATTTTGTTATGTTCTTTTCGATCTCTTATTTACGCTGTTTACGCTGTAACTCCTATATTTGTATACGAATTTATTGGACACTTATAAATCGAATCAAGAAATTCCATCGTGATGTACATGTATGTGTGTGTATATAAATATGCATGTACGTATGTATGTATGCATGTATGTACATACGTACATACGTTTGTACCTATGTATGTATGCATATATATGCGTGTGTGTGTGTAAGTATATGTATATGTGTGTGTGTGTGTATGTGTGTAAATATATATATATATAACTATGTATGTATGTATGTATGTATTGCTTTTT
>NW_026356889.1:0-391 GCF_001194135.2 Octopus bimaculoides | reverse complement strand
GTCATTGTCTTGTATAGAAAGCCTGTCATGCCAGTTTTGATTTCGAATCTATATGTATATGTATATATATTATATACGTGTGTATATATGAATGCATACACGCACACACACACACGCATATATATTATATACGTGAGTATATATGTATACATACACACACTCACATATATATGTGGTACAGACGTGGCTGTGTATTAAGAAGTTTGAATCTCAACTACATATATGCATATATGTATGTGTGTGTGTGTGTGTGTGTGTGTGTGTGTGTGTGCCTTTGAAGCCAATAGAATAAGCAGCAGACTTTAAAACATAGAGTATAAGGGTTAATTCATTCGACTAAAGTTTCTTCAAAGTGGGGCCCCAGTAGGTTTCATGATTGAATTGAAACAAG
>NW_026356888.1:0-505 GCF_001194135.2 Octopus bimaculoides | reverse complement strand
ATATATATATATATATATATATATATACGTATATATATATATACATCCGTATATAGACACACACATTCATTCACACTTTGCACACGTATGTATATGTATTTATACTTATATAAATATACACGGAACACCATGTACTTACGGAGCAATAGATGAATATATTTATTTTAGATCCACGTTCGAAAACTCTATGCTTTATAAATAATCTGTGGTTTATATCCTTTATCATAAGATTTTATTTTCTCTCCAGACCATATTTTCACTGCATGGGGATTTATCTTTCCTGCAAATTCTCCAGTCCGATTCCAAATACCAGAAATACGCCACATCGATTTTGCTAAAATGTCCGTTGCATTTCTAGTTTACTGAAGGGAATAAAACAGAGGAGAGATAATCTTGGGAAACAGTTCCATATGCCTTTGAGTTTTGGCACACTTTTTCCGATAAGGTGTTCCATTAGAACTATATATATATATATATAAACACATATATATATATGTATGATTGT
>NW_026356887.1:0-479 GCF_001194135.2 Octopus bimaculoides | reverse complement strand
GGGGGGGGGTAAAACCCTGTAGTTATGCCTATTATATAAGAGCATTATCTTTTAGGTATACCTCTATTTGACCAGGATCTTGTATTTAAATGTGTTTTTCTTCGGTATGGATTTTGTATTCATTCTGATGTTTATAACTCCAACATTGTTTTTTGAAATCTACAGCGTTCTGGATTGGTTAATAACTGAAGTTCATAGTATACCATCATTGATTTGAATTAATTTAATTCATTTGCTTGATTTCAACACTTTTAAGATGAACGGTTGTATATCATTTCATGTCTTTTCAACCTGCTTTGCATGGTTTTATAGGTCAACTATGAAAATTGTATATGAATGCTTTCTATTTTTATTGTCTGCATATTACTGATAATAATAATAATAATAAGGCCCTGACGAGATGTAGTATTTCATATTCTATAATATTTTATATGCAAGAATCGATCTGGATATTGCATCGAAATGATCATAGGTCATTT
>NW_026356886.1:0-526 GCF_001194135.2 Octopus bimaculoides | reverse complement strand
CTGTGTATGTATCTGTAATAAGCATGTGTACATGTGTGTGATATATGTGTACGTGTTGACACACAATCCATGTATTTGCTTTCATATAAATGGATCGGATGAGAGGGTCAATAATCTGCTTATAATGCCTTGTAAGATTGTCTTTTACATATTGCTGTGCAGGAATTAACCTAGCAGAAGAATAAGAAATCTATGAACATAGAAATATTCAACAAAACCACACTTCTCTTTCTTTTTATTTTATTTGAATAATTTATTTTGATTTCAGCCATACTTAGATTGTTGTTGTTTAGTTATATATTTCTACGCTTTTCTATCATGCGTTTTACTTGTCTAACTTCATATATTATCTATTCATTTATATGTCCCTTCTTTAACTCATAATGTTTGTTTCACTTGTTATACTTTCCTTTCACCTATGTATGTATGTTTGTATGTTTGTATGTATGTGTTATGTATGTATGTATGCATGTATGTATGCATATATGTATGCATATGTGTATATATGTATGCATGTATGTATGTA
>NW_026356885.1:0-279 GCF_001194135.2 Octopus bimaculoides | reverse complement strand
ATATAAGGGCATTTATGTATAGTAATGCCCTTATATAAATAAATATATTTGTAGGGAACAAATGATGGATTTTTCCCTTATGAGGTTTTTACATGCTAACTACTTGATAAATTCTTACAAAGACTTTATTCTATTATTGAATTATATACATATATATATATATATATAGTCCAAACTTGAAGGATATGTTCACTATGTGGCTTGCTTGTTTGTTGTACCTTGTTTATCATTTGTCCATGTTCTTTTGCCACGTCATGTACCCAATTATGTATCTATATG
>NW_026356884.1:1358-1858 GCF_001194135.2 Octopus bimaculoides | reverse complement strand
GTGTGTGTGTGTGTGTGTGTGTGTGTGTGTGTGTGTGTGCGTACGTACGTCTATATTTTTATATGAATATAATGTATATATATATAATGCATATATGTATGCGCATATGTTTATGTATATATATATATGTAAAAGGTTGAAGAGGAACACACGAGTAGATATATGGAAAAACGACAAGGTAGAAAATGCTAAAATACTTTTATAAAAAACGACCTCGAACCCATAAGAGTTACCAAGAGAAACAGCGACAGACAGAAGGAAGGAAAATGCCCCTGGTATTTGAATACTATACAAATATGTTTTTGAAAAGACTTTTCATTTAAATTTGCCAAAATTTAATTTTTCCAAAATTTGTTATCCATATTTACTGTTGAAAAGATCTCAAGGATCGAAACCGGTACTGAAATGTTTTTTACAAAAGTATTTTAGCATTTTCTACCTTGTGTTTTTTTCCATGTATATATATGTATATGCATTTTATATATACATTATATTTATAT
>NW_026356884.1:0-579 GCF_001194135.2 Octopus bimaculoides | reverse complement strand
AGATGAGCTGTGGAGGTGTAGATCAAGGATAATGGAATGAAGTAGGAATTATATGTTTGTTATAATACCAATTTATAGAACCATTGAATTTAAGTTAATATTTAAATTTAAATATTTTTTAAAAGTGCAGAGATCGGTGTGTTAACAGCCAGCTTAACTGTTAAGAAAATTAATTTCTTTATATATATATATATATATATATATATATATACACCTAAAATTTTTGCAAGAAGTGAGACTGACTTCGATGAGTATATATATTCAAACGAATATATAAATAGAAATATATATATACACACACACACATAAAATAACGTAGGCAGCTATACGCAATATAAAACCAAAATTAAAAAAATCCAATCGTCACATTTATATATGTATATATATATGAATATATTTATATTTATATTTATATATACTTATAAATTGAGGATATAATCATTAAAATGATGATATCAGTGGCTAGTGTGTAAATTTTTTTTACCGATATATATATATATGTATATATATATGTATACATATGTATGTTCATACATACATACATACATACATACATGCATACATACATATATGTATATA
>NW_026356883.1:0-1412 GCF_001194135.2 Octopus bimaculoides | reverse complement strand
CCCCCCCCCATGCTTCTCTAATTCCCCTTTTCTCCCCTTTATCGTTTTCTATCTCTTTCTCTCTCTCCCCCTCTTTCTTTTTTCTTTCTCTCGTTGCTCACACGTGACCATCTTCCATCTTTCATTTCCTCACGTAACCATCTTTCTTTTCCTGTACGGACGTTCTAAGGACTGAACGTCTATCATCTCTCTCTTCTATCTTTTCCCTTTCCAAAAAAAAAAAAAATTTCTCCCAGCATTCACTATTTTCCTCTCGTTTTGGTCTTACGACCCTCTTTGTTTTCGTTCGGTTTCCTTGTATGCCTCCACTATCATTTTTTGTTCCCGACTTTGACCCTCTATAAACTCCAAATTCTCTTTGGGAAATTATGGGAGCAACTGTCTTCGAAGACTCATATTGTCATTGAATGTTCGAAATGAGGAGTAGATAGACAGCCAACAACTGATGAAGGGTCGTTCTTTGTGTTACTTGTCTTGTTTTCCATTTGTTTGTCTCGTTCTTTGCGTATTTAACTTGTTTTCGTATTTCCTGTTGTTTTTTGCCGTTGGTGGCGTCCTGTACCCATATATATACATACACACACATATATATTATTTATATTATATATATGTGTATATACATATAGGTGTGGAGTATGCGTGAGTGTAAACATATGGAAGCCCCTAAGGGCCATCAGTCTTCAGAAGGGCGTGTAAGATATGGAACATCCGGGTGCTATTAGTGCCAGTGTGTTGTTGGGTGTACGACTGTGTGTAAGCATGTGTGTGTGTGTGTGTATGTGCACGCGTTCGTGTTTGTGTGTGCGTGTGTATGAATGTGTGTGTGAATATATATACCAAAAGGTATGCACGAATGAATATTTAGGCGAAGACTGTGTGAATGTGAGGTATGTGTGTCCCGCTCACTCTCTCTCTCTCTCTCCACACACACACACACACACACACACACACACACACACACACACACACACACAGAAATATATATAAATGTGTGTGTGCGTGCGTGTGCGTGTGTATTTGTATGTGTGTGGTCGGGTGGACTCGGTTAGAAGGAACTTCAATACGCACAGGTTACATTGTAACTGGTGCAAGCGATATCTTGGCATTATTCACTAAAGTGCTCAACAAATGTTCTTGTATATTATGAATTATACGGGGCTATGACATTAAGCCTCTCTTTCTCATTCACGCTCTCGCTGGTTTTGCGCTTAATGACATTGCTTTGCAACCAGGTCGTTTCGGTTTTAGTCCCCCCCTGCGCAGAATTCCAGGCGAAAGTCTTTAAGTCTTTGACTATTGCCCCGAGCACTGATGCCTCCTCGGTGAATTTTGTAGATGGAACTCTGTCGAAGGTCAACGTATATCTGTCTGTCTGTATGTCTCTCTGTCTATCTATCTATCTATCTATCTAT
>NW_026356882.1:0-768 GCF_001194135.2 Octopus bimaculoides | reverse complement strand
ATATATGTATATTGTCTGTACGTATGCATCTGTGTATTTTGATGTATATATATACATGTTGTAGATAGTCTAGTATGCGTATATACTGTTGTAATTCTATTTTTATTTTTATTTTTAATGCGGCGTAAATTTTATTTAATTTTAATGTGTTAATTCGAATATAATTAAATTATTTACAATATGTATTTTGAACCCATTTTTCAATTTAAGGTTTTCTTCGATTTTTTAAAATAGGATGAATCTATATTGAATTCATTTGTTTTGTTCATTGCACACCCAAGACCGTTATTTGAAACGACCAACGAAACAGATCCATGTGTTTTAAATTTTATATTAGCTTTGATTGCATCGTCATTTCTCTCCCATTTCTAACAAAACTTTCCGATGAACAAGAACGCGAAACTCCGAGTAACAGTCTTTTGTTATATTTCTGCTGCTTTAAAAATAAGTATATATATATATTTCATGGCAGCATTCGTCCTAATTTTGGGACTGCCATGTTGGCTTGGCGATAACTATTAATTTCCAGTACCGCTGCCATAGACTCCTTTAGAGAGACTTAGAAATATTAATAACTCTATTTCTGAAAACCAGTGGATGTATTCCACTGAAATTAGATAAATAACCTTCCTACAGACAGTCAGTAGCGACGCCTGCTCTGCATTGACAAGGGGCAATACCCTGAAACTAGTCTAGACTGCAGATGCCAAACCAGCACGGGGAAGCTGCTGACCTCCCCTGTTCGAAGGTTATAAAGGACACAGGTTT
>NW_026356881.1:7120-7266 GCF_001194135.2 Octopus bimaculoides | reverse complement strand
ATGACCATACTAGTGCAGTCATCTCTCTTGCACACCACATTTGATGCTTCGTATGTCCAACCTTTCTTTCAGGGTGCTTACACTCTGTTTTGTGCACACACTGACATTACACATCCAGCAGATCATGCTAGCTTCATTTCTTTCAA
>NW_026356881.1:6723-7088 GCF_001194135.2 Octopus bimaculoides | reverse complement strand
CAACAGTCAGAATAAATGTTCTAGAATAAATGTAAAAGTATTTTTGATTACATCATTTCATATGAAATGAATTATAAGGTTTGATACCTAAAAGTCTATTCAGCAACAACTGTATATAATAAAAAATAATAGGGGAACAAGGCAAATGCTCAAAAATAAGGGCTTCGATTAAACCAAAAATTAGAGCCAATTTTGGTCATACTGATGCTATGTTTAGATTCAGCATCCCAAACTTACCCCAAAACCACTCAAATAACCTTGATGAAAAAATAGTGTTGACCAGTGCTACCATTTGAATCAATGCTAATGTTTTTGTTAGCATTTACTGGCAGAGAGCTGACAGAATCCTTAGTGAGTTGGACAAA
>NW_026356881.1:6495-6703 GCF_001194135.2 Octopus bimaculoides | reverse complement strand
GTCCTTCAAGTTCTGAGTTCAAAAAAGGCAGTGAGCTGGCAGGAGTGTTAGCATATTGGCCAATATGTTTAGCAGCATTTCATCTGTGTTCATGTTCTGAGTTCAATCTTGCCAAGGTTCACTTATCCTTTCATCCTTTTGGTGTCAGTAAAATAAGTACCAGTTGAAAACTGGGGTCAATGTAATCGACTTACCCCTTCCCTGAAAT
>NW_026356881.1:6352-6485 GCF_001194135.2 Octopus bimaculoides | reverse complement strand
CCAGTTGAAAACTGGGGTCAATGTAATCGACTTACCCCTTCCCTGAAATTGTTGGCCTTGAGCCAAAATTTGAAACCATAATCAGTATTTACTTTATGAAGTTAAAACTTACTTGCAAATGGACGCATGGCGT
>NW_026356881.1:4831-5999 GCF_001194135.2 Octopus bimaculoides | reverse complement strand
AATAGAAGGGCTCCTTGAAAAAGTGTTTGTGACTGGTAGAATAGCATTTGCATTGAAAGTAGACTTTCTATCCAGTGGTAGACCTTGAATAATGTTTCTTTTGGAAATTAAAATAAATTTATTGACACCTAAATCAAAAATAAAAAAATAGGAAAAAAATATCAGTTGCAAATGTTTCTGTCATCTTTATTATATTTTGTTTTTTTAAACATCTGCTTTTTCATATTTAGATGGATTATACAAGAGAATAGCTAGGGTAGAGATTTTTATGCCTTTCCTGTCACCAACCATAATTTGTTTCCAAGAATGTTAATAATTTCCCAGTCTATCCAACAACAAACAGCTCAGATGTGTTTTAAGTAGAGAATGGGAAACAAACGACACTGTATAAACGAGCGTTTTGTTTACAAAGATTGCAGAACATTTCAAGACAGCCCAAGACGCCTGGACATGTTTCACAGTTGGCCGTGAGCAAATGGCACCGTTAGCATAGCCATTGTTTACTATCAGCAGATGAAATACATAAAGACAAGGGAAATATAACCCCTCCCACACATACATATGTGTATGGCAGGCTTCTTTCAGTTTCCATCTACCAATCTACCCAAAAAGCTTTGGTTGGCCTGGAGCTATTGTAAAAGACACCATGTGGAACCAAAGGTGTCACACAATGGGACTGAACCAGAAACTATGTGGTTGGGAAGCAAACTTCTTAACACAACACACCCTTGTTATATTGTGTCATTAGCTCTGTTTATGAGATGCTCAGGGTAAGACACCAAATGATCTCTACTAACCCTATTTAGGTAGGGCTGATGGGTAGAATTTTTGGTTTGCACACTGAACAGAAAATGGCAAGTAATTTTATAATACACAGGTCTGGATTAAGACCCTTAAAAGACTTTAGTGCTCCCCCATATATATATGTAATTCAAAATATAAACAATAATAAACCATGAAATACATTTTTTATTTTTCAAAATGAAACAAAACTAACAGTGAGATGGGAAATAATGTTTATTTTTGTATACTTCCACTTTATTTGTATTTGCAAAGTCTTTGATCAGATCCTCAAAGTTAATCTTATATAACACATTTGCTCCTATACTTAGGAGAGATAAAGCATCCCAAATATTATTTTAGCAAGTTGAAAGTGATTTCTTTTGTG
>NW_026356881.1:3743-4606 GCF_001194135.2 Octopus bimaculoides | reverse complement strand
TGGTTATCATTGTAAACAACAGAATGA
The DNA here is from genome assembly GCF_001194135.2 of Octopus bimaculoides. Lineage (NCBI taxonomy): Eukaryota > Metazoa > Mollusca > Cephalopoda > Octopoda > Octopodidae > Octopus > Octopus bimaculoides. Next base: position 4,579 of record NW_026356881.1, on the reverse strand, counting down.
CTTAAATGCTTAATACTTACGTGTACAATTCATTTGGCTTGAATCAGGAACGAAACCTATTTGACACAGACAACGGTAACCAAGCCCATCATTGTCAGAGGTATGAGTCACAACACAAATATGTTGACATTTAGCCTGCTTGCATGGATTTCTTCCTATTTAAATATAAAACTATTGTTCTAAACTCCTGGAGATATTTTGTACTTACAATACAAGAATAATTTTTTACAATAAATTCAGCAATTATTACACGAAAGGCAGAAACACTTAACTTCATTCAAACGTTTATTATTTGGACCAACTGTGAGCTGGTCAATACTCTTTCAAAAAGGAGTAATGTGAATCTGTATTCATGTAGTGAAAAATAATCCTTTCTATTAAAAGCACAAGGCCTGAAATTTTGAGGGACGGGTTAAATTAGCCCACCAGAGCCCAACTAGTACTTATCTTATTGAGCCTGAATGGATGAAGGGCAAAGTCGACCTCGGTGGAATATGGTAAAAAAAATGACAATTTTATTTGACAATGGCAGTAAATACTTTATGCTAAATATGATTTTTAGCCATAAACTGAATTCCATTGATTGAATTGACCTAAAGTTTCTCTTGAATTTATATCATTAAAATAGATGACTTCTAATACAATAATGTTTGATGTCCATAACTGCGAAGGTGCACAGTCTAGTGGTTAGGGTGTTATACTCATAATCATAAGGTCAGGGTTTCAATTCCCAGGTCAGTAGTGTGTTGTGTTCTTGAGCTAAACACTTCATCTCACATTGCTGCAGTCCACTCAGCTGTAAATGTGTCACCCATTGATGGACTGGTATTCCATCC
>NW_026356881.1:3614-3733 GCF_001194135.2 Octopus bimaculoides | reverse complement strand
TGTGTCACCCATTGATGGACTGGTATTCCATCCTGGTAGAATGTTGGCTGGCCTGCCTACTTCAGCAGGGTGGCATCGTTCAAAAGCTAAAGCAATGCAAGGAAGTGCATCATGACCAG
>NW_026356881.1:2285-3604 GCF_001194135.2 Octopus bimaculoides | reverse complement strand
TGGCATCGTTCAAAAGCTAAAGCAATGCAAGGAAGTGCATCATGACCAGTGGTGTATAACAAAATCTGATTGTCTGCTCAAGACAGTGATACAATAATATTTTAACTATTGACTGAGTTTTCTGTTGAAAGACATTTATAATTTCAATAGTTTTAAAAATCTTGTTTTTTCTTTTTCTTTTTTCACTTTTAACTTTAGTCATGAACTATTTTTAAACTGAAACAAGGGACCGAAAATTCTCTGAATGAGTTTTGACCCAGAAAGTAAACTTGAAATCTAATAATTCTGCCAAGTCAGAAAATTTGGCAATATTTTGGTAACTTCTTTGTTTTATTCATCAATTTATTGCAAAAACAGCCTAGCAAATGGAGGCCATCATGTTGCACTATCTGAAGATACCTTTCCCCTGGTTCTTTGATCCCACGCTGATACCTGTTCTTGTTCTTTGAGGCAAACAATTCCTTCACTAAAGTCTTCTCTTCTCTTTGGTTGATGAAGCGACATGAGTGCAAAAAGTAAGCCATGAATTGCAGCAAGTGATTCTCCAAGAGAGATATCTTTCTACAATTTTAATATGTATAAGCAGTGGTTAACAAATGGCCAGCTTCTGGAACCTGTCACCAAAGATAGCTATTTTGAACAGAAGCTGATGTTCTGCGCTTGGTGGAATTACGAGGGAATAATTCACTGTGAGTTTGTTTTGGACAGACAAACCACTGATGCCAACCTGTACTCCAAAGAGCTGGAGTGGATGAATGGCATTGTGTAGCAAAAATCTTTGGCATTGATTAATAGGAAGTGAGCTCTTCTGCAGCAAGGCAACAGAGAACCTGACACTGCTTAAAGAGCTGAGAATAAACTCAAGGAACTCGAGGGAATCAAAATGATGTCACACTCAGCATAGAGTCCAGATCAAGCGGCATTGGGTTATTACTTGTTCTGATCCGTGGCTCACTTGCTGCTCTTTAGTAGACCAAATTAGTAACAGTGATGCATGCTCTGAAAGTATTGTTTCTAGAATAAGAATAGGATGGAGGAAGTTAAGAGAACTGCTACCTCTTTTGGTAGCAAAAGGACTCTCTCTCTCTCTCAGAGTGAAAGTTAGATTGTACAATGCTTGTGTGAGAACAGCTATGTTACATGGTAGTGAGACATGGGTTCTAACTGCAGAGGACATGCATAGGCTGGAGAGGAATGAAGGTAGTATTCTCTATTGGATTTACAATGTCAGATCCCATGACCGACAGAACACAACTGCGTTGAGAGAAAAGTTAGGCATAAGAGTCCCAGTGAAAGACTGGGGTTGATGTAACCGACGA
>NW_026356881.1:1543-2145 GCF_001194135.2 Octopus bimaculoides | reverse complement strand
AATAATTGACAAGAACTAATAATTCTTTTATGACAATAGAAGACTTCATTCAAACATACTTGGTAGAAAGATGATACTAACCTTGTGGTTGCAAAGCTGAATGGAAAATTTCCAGTGTGTTAGGAACTTCAGAAGAATTATGATATATTTCTGTTAAAGTGGAGATGCTACCGTTTTTATTCATCTTCATAATTTTACCCTTATGCTTATCAGCCCAAAAGAGATGGCTTTCAAAATGTGTTATTGCCACAGGTGTTAGAATATATTTTGCTCCCGCAACAATTTCAAATCTACAAAAACATGGATGAACATAACAATTATAAGAATTTATCATATGGAAAAGAATTTTTACAATTATAATTGTTTCTTATTTATTGCTAATGGATCATATATGAAATTCTTGCTATTTTCTGAGAATCAACAGCCAATTCTTTATCTACAAAATGGTTAGTAAATGAAATATTACACTCATGAGTCAAATGTAATCGTTGATCAGCATCAAGTCACATCATTTAGTGGTTACAATATTAATGATCATAAAGTCAAGGGTTCAATTCCTGGAGGTACACTGCGTCCTTAAGCAAGACACTTTATTCCACTTT
>NW_026356881.1:0-896 GCF_001194135.2 Octopus bimaculoides | reverse complement strand
CAGCAAATTTTTTCTGGCACATTTTTTACGATTCCAAAAATCTGCTGATCAACTATGGCACAATTGTAGGAATGTAGTAGTTTATTTACTAATCCTTTAATACATAAAGGATAAGAAACCAGTGCTCCATTGGTTGTGATGACAAGAGTCCAGCTGACCGGATCAAGGGAACAGCCTGCTTATGGAATTAAAGTGCAAGTGGCTGAGTACTTCATAGACATGCATACCCTTAATGTAGTTCTCAGGGATAATCAACATGACACAGAATAGGATGAGGCTGGCCCCCTTTAAATTACAGGTACAACTCATTTTTGCCAACTGAGTGGACTGGAACAAGTTGAAATAAAGCATCTTGCTCAAGGATACAATGTGCCATCAGGAATTGAACTCAAGACCTTACAATAATGAGCTGAATACCTAAACCACTAAGCCATCTGCCTTCAAAGAGATAACTGAACTCAGTGGGAATATTAAGCATATTATTTGTGGCATAGCAAAATGATCTCATGTAAATAACATGCGAGAAACTTGAAGTAAACTGAAAGCTGACTATTTAAGAATGTTACCTGTTTAATCCGTTGTAATCAAAAGTTAGCACCTGGTCGAAATGGCTATCAATGAGATAAATCCTTTTGGAAAAAATATCAACAGTAAAACCACTTGGAAAGGTATACTTTGATGTTTTAAAATATACAATGTTACTTCCATCCATAAAAGCTCGGTAAACACCATTGACCCTTTGATAGCGGTGTCCCCAAAGAATAAAGAACATGTATCTATTGAAAGAAGAAATACATTATTACTGTTATATATTGTGGTTGATAATAAAAATTCTCGTATATTCCATCTTCTGTCTTTCATTTACCACATATATATGCATATAAATATATGAGGGC
>NW_026356880.1:0-377 GCF_001194135.2 Octopus bimaculoides | reverse complement strand
TATATATATATATATATATATATATATTTGTGAAGAAGGTAAACAAACTCCAAGGCAAGACATCTCTAGTCATATGTTATTATTATTGAAAATAATTAAGCAATTTTTAAAGTCTTACAGCTGTTTCTGGGATATCCTAAAAACATGTGGAATATCCTGTCATCAGAGACAGATAGTGAGAAAGTGAGAGGGTATAGATTTACAGAAACGATGGCGAAATGTAGGAAAAAGAGAATAAAGAAAAAAATATATATAAAAGTTCACACTTTAAGTTTCCGATAGGGCAGGTGCTAATCCATGAACCTTTATGTACAATCCAATGTGAATCCAGGTAAGATAATATTCCTCATATCGTAGATGTCCAGGAAGAATACTTC
>NW_026356879.1:0-220 GCF_001194135.2 Octopus bimaculoides | reverse complement strand
TGAGTTATGTGCATACACAAGATTATAACTATACTTTTGGCTAAATATAAGGCTGTATTATAAAATTTGCTAAAGTAAAAGCAGTCTCAATTCAAAATTAAACAGCAATAAAACAAATTGAGGAAGTTTATTTAGTTTAGCAATAGATGGCGCTGACGTATTGTGTGCAAGTGCCAAATACATCAGTTTGTTCTTGATAACTCTCAGTGTTGTTTGTGCT
>NW_026356878.1:1361-2108 GCF_001194135.2 Octopus bimaculoides | reverse complement strand
ATATATATATATGTGTGTGTGTGTGTGTGTGTGTGTGTGTGTATTTACTGTACACACATATTTACATACACACACGCACATACATATATATGCTCATGTGTGTGTGTGTGAGTATGTGTGTATGTAAATATGCGTGCATACAAACATATACATATATGAATATCTTATTAACCAATATATACACATATACACACACCAGTACACCTATATATACATACATATATATATATATATATATATACACATATGTACTGATATGCATATACATATATATGTGTGTGTGTGTATGTGTGTGTGTGTGTAGCTGTGTATATCTCTGCGTATGCATACTTGCAAGTGTATGTGTATTGTACGTGTATGTGCGTGAATGTGTATGTGTGTGTGTGTGATGGTGTTTTAGAAATATTACAGTAATATTACATTTTATAAATTATTTTTAAGAGATAACCCTATGAAGAAGAAAAAAAGTATTGATATTTCAGAGGTAATTCAATTAATTATAATGAAGACAAATGGTTGGACAGTGGAAAAGAGAGATTTTTGTTATATATATTTAAAATGAAATGCACCCCGCACACACACACACACACACAAATACATACCTACATATATATATATATATACATACTCATGCATACATATACGTGGTGTATATATGATGTATATGATATTTATTATACATCATATGACTGAAGCATATATATATGTATATATATACATATATATATATATATATATATATATATA
>NW_026356878.1:0-794 GCF_001194135.2 Octopus bimaculoides | reverse complement strand
TGTGTGTGTGTGTGTGTGAATATGCATGTATGTATCCGAGCAGTAACTCATCAAAACACATGCTCATACTCTACATTTTCCGAACACCTTATTCTTTCTAGCACACACGCACGTACGAGCGAGCATGCACGTACATGCGCACACACACACACACACACACACACACACACACACACACACAAATAGTATTCCAGTAAGCCACTTTCTGTTACGAACTCTGACGTGCCTTTCTCTTTAATTTTCTTCGTTAAAAACAACTCCGCTACTCTCTGCTTGACATTGAAGCCTTGGAACATTTCTGGTAATCACCGTCGTTTTATTTTTCCCTTTCCTTCAATGTTTCTGTTTGCTACTTCTTTAAAATTGCAGAGAGTTTCCATTTTGATATTCCTGAACTAGATTTTTCAGTCGAGTATCAATAATTTGATAGGTCTTTGTGTGTGTGTGTGTGTGCGTCTCCATGTCGAACGTGTGCAATTTTTGTCTGGCTTAATCCTTCCTCGGATTAAAGGGCAGTGCATAGTTCCCACAAATTCGGATAAGTGGTAGTTAGTGATGAGCGCAAAGCATTGACGGCGCTGGTCAGCAGACTGATGCCTGAAGGTCGCATCAAGTGGCTTCTAGCGGTGGAAGCCTGAACTACAACGGGCGCGTCCCACAGCGTGTTTCCGCGTACTTCTCGTATATGTCTGTATTTTTTCTATTTCTGAGTGCGAATCATTTCATATTCACTCATACATCGATACACATAGAGGAATGTACGTTTATATATGCGTAAGTACAAACATACACAC
>NW_026356877.1:0-364 GCF_001194135.2 Octopus bimaculoides | reverse complement strand
TTCATATCTTTTCCCCCCATTTATTTTAATACTTATTTTTCGATAGTTTTTACAAATCAGCCAGTGATATACCCTCCTTCAGTCTTCACAATTCCTTGTTAATCTCTTGAAATCATCAGGTTTTGCTTCGTAGAATTCATCGAAACACTTTAACAGCTTGCAGATTATGAGAGAGACACCAAGAAAAAGTGATAACCTAAAGGTGGTATATAATGAAAATTCGGTGGATGCTGTAGAACTTCCCAACCGAGCTTCTGGACAGTATTTTTTGACAAATTAGCAATGTAGGGGTTGGGATTTGTCTTTTTCGTGGTACCTATGCACTGAGATTTTGGTTTTTACTTATTGGATAAAGGTGATAGGT
>NW_026356876.1:0-474 GCF_001194135.2 Octopus bimaculoides | reverse complement strand
TTTATATAAGGGGCATTACTACAGAATAATGCCACACACTGGACTTCCCGAAATAACTAAATGTGTTTATTTTGGGAAGTCCAGTGTGTGGCATTATTCTGTCTATTTACATACGTCCATTTATTTCTCAGCATCTACCAATGTATATGATTGTCTTTTTATTTATTTATACCTATTTTTTCAGTTTCTTTGTCTATTTAACTATACATATATCTGTATGTGTGTGTGAGTGTTCATATATATATATATAATATATAGTTTTGGGGAAAGTAGCCAATTTTCAGGAACTCATCGATGAGGGTCCACTGTCGCATATGGAAGAGTTAATGATTGAAGGCACAGTAGATGAGTGTAGTATGGGGTGGAGTGGGTATCATGGGATAAATATAATATTATAATTATTATTATTATATTATATTATATTATATTTATCTTGTGATATTTAGTTTACTTTGTATTGTACTCATTTGTTGT
>NW_026356875.1:0-248 GCF_001194135.2 Octopus bimaculoides | reverse complement strand
ATATATATATATATATGCTAAATGAAAACGGATGACGGATGATACGATAATTTTTATTAATCATGACTATTGCTTCAGCACATCTAGCATCGATCCCTCACGGATGGAATTGCTAACGGTTGCATAACCAACACTGTGAAACTGACCGTGCTTTACCAGTAAACTACCAAGTACAAAGCATTTGTTTTATTATCTGGAATATATATGGATGCATGTATTCATATATATATGTGTTTATATATATATAT
>NW_026356874.1:0-495 GCF_001194135.2 Octopus bimaculoides | reverse complement strand
AACGGATTATAATCTAAGCTGGGTCCTCAGGAATGCATTGAAGTATAATCAAGTATAATAATAAACATTATTTTTCTTTGTGGTTGGTTTGTTGACTTTTTCCAATTTTGCTGAGCATCAACCGAAGACATCCTGTTTGCTTTTTTTCTTTATCTTGTCTCCATGTTGTTTAAAATTTTTTGTACTGAGTGTGTTTGCATCTATGTATGTACATATGTATGTATGCAAATGTACATGAGTGTGTGTGTGTGTGGATATAAAATTGTTAGGATAAAATAACAAAAGAAATACTAACCAGGTTTAGTTTTGGAACCTGGTAAGCTGTCATTACTGGAAGACTCCTGTGAACTGGAGTTTCTGTTCAAAGAGAAAATACAGTAAAAAAGATGTTTTAAAGCATATATATACAGAAACATACCCCACGTTACATGCATTATCATCATCACATTACTTAGTGTCTGCTTGGATGGTTTGACTGGAACTGGTAAGCTGGAG
>NW_026356873.1:0-220 GCF_001194135.2 Octopus bimaculoides | reverse complement strand
GACAACCGATGCAGACTTTGTGGAGTTCACACTGAAGATATCACCCACACTGAAGATATCACCCACACTGAAGATATCACCCACATCATAATCAGTTGTCTTACAGGTCTGTTGTGCTTACATTTTATTGATTCGGGATAGAGACGATAGATGTAGATGTAGATTGGGATAGATATAATGATTTGGGATAGAGAAGAGAAACTGTGCACAGTTGTGGAAA
>NW_026356872.1:282-725 GCF_001194135.2 Octopus bimaculoides | reverse complement strand
CATACATACACATACACACACATAGGCACACAGAAATACATATATGCAATATACATATAGTTTTAAATACACACACACACATACACATATATATATGAATACACACACATATATATATAATATAAATATTTGTATATATAAGGTATATATATATGTATATAAATAGTATATTTATTTTATATATATCTTATAGATACATAACATAAATACAAATACATTTAGTTATACATATAATACCCACCCCATAATATGTGTGTGTGTGTGTTTGCATGTGTGTCTGAGTTTGTTATTACACTTGTATAGCACCCTTGTATCTATCCAGGCACGTATGTCTGTACAGTATATATACGTACACACACGCACACATACACACACACAAGTATATATACGTACACACATAAGTATTGATACATACATACATCCACAAGTATATACACACACAC
>NW_026356872.1:0-220 GCF_001194135.2 Octopus bimaculoides | reverse complement strand
ACACAAGTATATATACGTACACACATAAATATAGATACGTACATACACACACAAGTATATACGTACACACACACACAAGTATATATATATGTACACACACACAAGTATATATACGTATACACACACACACAAGCGTATCTACGTACACACGCACAACTATATATACGTATATACACACACACACACACACAAGTATATATATGTAAACATACACAAGTAT
>NW_026356871.1:0-211 GCF_001194135.2 Octopus bimaculoides | reverse complement strand
TCTTTTATATATATAGATATGTATATATACATTTATCTATATATATATATGTATATATATGTACATATTTGTATATATGTCTGCAAATATCTATAAGTATATATATATATATATATATATATGTATGTATATATATACATATATATATACGTGTGCATATCTATGTATATACATATGTATATGTATATATATATATATATATATATATATA
>NW_026356870.1:0-266 GCF_001194135.2 Octopus bimaculoides | reverse complement strand
TATCTATCTGTCTGTCTGTCTGTCTGTCTGTCTGTCTGTCTGTCTACATACTTTTGTACGGGTGCAGGATTGGATTCATGTTTTTAATTATCATCTTTTATCTTTTACTTGTTTCAGTTATGAGACTGCGGCCATGCTGTGGCACCACATTAAACGGCTTTTAGTCGATCACAGTTCGTTTTTAAAGCGTGGTTCCTATCCTATCGGCCTCTTTTGACAATCCTCTAAATTACGAGGGCGTAAACAAACCAACACTAGTTGTAAAA
>NW_026356869.1:367-561 GCF_001194135.2 Octopus bimaculoides | reverse complement strand
TGATGATGATGATGATGATGATGATGGTGATGATGATGATGATGCTGGTGCTAAAGATGATTTTGACTTCGATTCAACGGCAGTGTAGTAATGTACAATTAACAGCAATGACATCAATAGTTACCTGGTCTAGCCACACATTGGTCACTAAAACTTGATTTTTCTCATCCTGGAAATATAAAAGAGGAAGGCAA
>NW_026356869.1:0-357 GCF_001194135.2 Octopus bimaculoides | reverse complement strand
CACTAAAACTTGATTTTTCTCATCCTGGAAATATAAAAGAGGAAGGCAATACGTTAAACAGCTATTCTGATATTCATGACATCATGGCAGATGAGAGAGAAGAAGGCGGAAGGTGAGGCCATAGGGTGCGAAACTATGAAGAAGAGAGATGTAGGAGGAGTATGTGAAAGAATAGTGAGATATCGAGGGAAAGAAACAAAGAAGAAGAGAGAAAAGAGCGAAGTGGGAAACAGAGAATTCGGATACGAATAGAGGCAAACAGAGAAACGCATTGCACACAGCTTACACAAACGTACTGAAAGATATGCACAAACACATGCAGACACACACAGACACACACATGCTCACAGTGTGTGT
>NW_026356868.1:0-263 GCF_001194135.2 Octopus bimaculoides | reverse complement strand
TCGTCTATCTGGATGTTTTGTTGTCCCTTTTTTGTATCACCTAATTGTCTTAATAGTTTGCGTTCTTGTCCCATTTTGCATTTCATATATATATATATATATTTATATATATATATAGCGGCGTACGTACACTTTGGTCTCTTATATATACAGTTATAATCTTTTATTCATTTAATTGTTTAAATCATTTGACTGCGGCCATGCGCATGTAGGTATAAACAAGTCATGTTTGTATGAAGAAATCGATCCCAGGACTTATTCTT
>NW_026356867.1:0-501 GCF_001194135.2 Octopus bimaculoides | reverse complement strand
GGGAAAAGTTCTTTCTAAGATAGGAGAGTGAAAAAGGGAGATGAATATATATATATATATATATACATACATATATTCATATATATATATGTATATATATGTTGTACTTGGGGATGGTCATATTGCCAGTTTAGCCAATAAAAACACACACACTGTATATTTGGTGTTAATTTGCTTCAGCTTTATATTACATTACATTAATCCTATTTATGCCAGAGTTCTTTTGTCACACTTCTGTAACCTCATCAGTGGTCCTTTGCCTTCGTCTTTCTTATGTGTGTCCCACCTTGCTAACGATCAGCCATATATATATATATAGCAATAAGAAAATGGAGGAGAATATGCGGTATCCATCGACTTGTAGACTGTGTATTCCGTTCAATTAATTTATTTTGTAACTAAAATGACGTCATTTTAGTTACAAAATAAATCAATTAATTCAACGGAATATACTGTCTGCAAGTCGATGGATACCGCATATTCTCCTCCATTTTCTTATTG
>NW_026356866.1:0-237 GCF_001194135.2 Octopus bimaculoides | reverse complement strand
ATATATATATATATATATATATATATATATATATATTGATGATGATGATAAATGATAATGATTATGACAGTTCTTCGTGCACGAAGATCATGAGGAAGAGTGACAAGCCCTTAAGTAGGTATGTAATGCGATCTTTGAATCTTAGGCTCTAGCACATTTGGAGCAAATATGAAGGCCTTGATCAGATGGAGTTCATGACGATAATTCTTTCATTATTTCACGTTTATCACCCCCCCC
>NW_026356865.1:0-323 GCF_001194135.2 Octopus bimaculoides | reverse complement strand
AATATTTGTCAATATAAATGTATATATATATATATTGCTTAAAGTATTAATGTATTAAGCAGAAAGTCTGAAGTTTAGGCCGCGACTAAAATTGCTTGATTTCTTTATTGTTTTTAAACACTTTGTAACATAAGAAAAACCACAATGACTATTAATGAGGTGGCTATTTATAACTTTTCAAACGGTTCCGCCCACCATTCTCTCTCATCGTCAGTGCAGAGAGATGAGCCTTATTGTAAAGAAAGAGCAGGCGTTTGACGAGTTTATTTATTCTTTTTTCGATAACAACTTTTTGTGAATGTGAGGTAGATTACAATTTCATG
>NW_026356864.1:0-287 GCF_001194135.2 Octopus bimaculoides | reverse complement strand
AGAGACAGATGTAGAGCGAGAGTGAGAGGAGACAGATAGAGTGAGAGAGACAGAGATAGAGCGAGAGAGAGAGATGAATGAGAGGGAGGGAGAGATAGACAGAGAGAGAGAGTCAGAGAAAGAGAGAGAGACAGAGAAAGAAAGGGAGAGAGACAGAGAGAGCGGAGCGAGAGAGGTCGAGAGCTCGCTCCTCTCTCTCTCGCCCGCTCTTCTCTCTCTCTATCGGTTTTCGCTCTTCTCTCTCTTGCTCCACACATACGTACGTATATACGCATGTACATCCATAC
>NW_026356863.1:0-259 GCF_001194135.2 Octopus bimaculoides | reverse complement strand
CTATTCAGCTCTAATAAGTTAAATCATGGAATTAATGGAAAAAGTTAAGTATCATTAGAATTTCCAGGGTTGCCAGATTGATGATTCCGTTGTACCATGTGCAACAACACTATTAATTACCTTACATGTTCTAGGCAATCAATAGAATTCACGTGAATATTTTCAAGTATTTTCCTCATAAATGCAATATTTAATATCAATATTCTTTTTCTTTTACTGGTTTCAGTCATTAGACTGCGGCCATACTGGGTAACCATCA
>NW_026356862.1:0-274 GCF_001194135.2 Octopus bimaculoides | reverse complement strand
TCTGTCTGTTTTTCTATCTATCTATCAATCTGTCTGTCTGTTTTTCTATCCATCTATCAATCTGTCTGTCTGTTTTTCTATCTATCTATCAATCTGTCTGCCTGTCTGTTTTTCTATCTATCAATCTGCCTGTCTGTTTTTCTATCTATCTATCTATCTTTCTTTCTATCTATCTGTTTTTTCTATCTATCTGTCTGTTTTCCATCTATCTATCTATCTATTTTTCTATCTATCTATCTATCTACCTATCTATCTATCTGTCTGTTTTTTTCTA
>NW_026356861.1:0-274 GCF_001194135.2 Octopus bimaculoides | reverse complement strand
CTTATATATGAACCACCTTCAGTTAAATATCCCTCTACTTTATTAATAATAACCACACATTGACAGTTATTCATACGTCCTATGGAGTATATTAAATTACGTATGAATATATATAAATTCATGTAACAACAAATACATACAAAATATATATGTGTGTATGAGTATACGTGTATAAGTGTTAGTATATATACGTGTATCTGTGGGAGAGTGTGTGTGTGTGTACATATATCCATGTTTTTGTATGAAACTAGATGTGTTTGTATAGATTTTTGTG
>NW_026356860.1:0-240 GCF_001194135.2 Octopus bimaculoides | reverse complement strand
ATGCATACATACATACATGCATACATACATACATACATACATATGTACATGTATACATGCATCCATACATAACTTTTTATGTGTGCATATTAGTATATGTTTGCATGTGTTTGAGTTTCCTTGTTGTTAAGCATATAATTTTCTTGTTTTTCTTCATTTTGGTTTTGCTGAAGCCTAATGTTTGTTTTTACTATGGCATTTGACTTGATCAGATGTAAACATTTTCATCTTCAATGCAAA
>NW_026356859.1:0-210 GCF_001194135.2 Octopus bimaculoides | reverse complement strand
AGACTGCAATGCAATCGAGTTAATCTTACTATTATTCAAATATACATATACATAGAAAGATGTGTTCTTATACCCACCACACTACAGGACATAGAATTCAAGTAGTGGTTTTAGTATAAAAGGTTTAATGTTGGCACCTGCTAACCATCTGACTGGTCATTGAGCAAGCAGATGGCATTAGTGGTGTGCCTTATATGTATTTATTATCAT
>NW_026356858.1:0-577 GCF_001194135.2 Octopus bimaculoides | reverse complement strand
TTTAATTTTATTTTATTAGGGTGTGATTTCATCAGATCTTTTGCAATTGTTTCTGTTGTTCATTGTTATGTGAAAATTATTCCGCTTCTGAAAATATTGCTGCTTCAATAATAATCTTAAACAAATGCAAACAATATCATCATATAGCAACAATAATTTTCAACGGCTGCCAAACAATAAGCCCAGGGGAAATTTACTACTAAAGGGGTCACTTACCACTTTTGTTAAAGGTGCTATTTACCACTAAAACATTTATAAAACTATAGTTTTGTATTATTTCATATTATGCTCTTACGTGATCATTTCTCTCCATGGGTACATGTGATATCCATAGATGTAAAGTCGTGTTCTGCTTGTACGTGATTATATGCATGGACTCTGTTTAGAGATAAAGAATGGTGTACGAATGCAATGTGAACAGTCTATCATGTCACGTCACTTATTTTTATTATAAGAAGGATACGCACACTTTTATACATATGCATTCATATATACAGGCACATCTCCAAACATATATGTACATATATGAACCTATACACATACATACGTATATATATATATATATATATATATATAT
>NW_026356857.1:0-201 GCF_001194135.2 Octopus bimaculoides | reverse complement strand
GGCTCCAATCTGATCTGGCAGGTTTCTACAGCTGGATGCCCTTCCTAATGTCAGCTACTTCAAGAGTGTGGTGGGTGCTTTTTGCGTGCCACCAGCACAGGGACCAATCAGGCAGTACTGGCATCGACTATGCTTGAATGGTGCTTTTTACATTCCACTGGCATGGGTTTATGTGCCACCGACACAGGCATGTCACATATA
>NW_026356856.1:0-205 GCF_001194135.2 Octopus bimaculoides | reverse complement strand
TTATCTTCAGCATCCGAAATGAAATCCAAGTATCCTTCGGAAGAAGTATTGTGTTTACCAGGAAATCATGTGAAGACTGGTTGACACACGATTTGAAGATCTCTCAGTTGTCAGTTTCATTGTCAGCGAGGGTACGGAAGTGATTGGTCAAAGAACACGCGAATATTGAGGCGATGTTAGGATCATGGAGACAGGATGAATCATG
>NW_026356855.1:0-297 GCF_001194135.2 Octopus bimaculoides | reverse complement strand
TACATATATATATATGGCGCAGCATTAGGATGTGCATGGCATGAGCCATTACACTCACAAGAGGCTCTAAAATGCATTAAGACGTCAGCTCAGCTAAATTTATGGCGAGGTCAAATGCCTTGCATGTTACCGAAGTTTTTAAATATTAGTAACCAGATTCCTAACACGCTCTCATAGCTGCCGTTATTATATGTGATAGGGCAGCTACTGAAATATTTTGTGTCAGGAATTAGAGATTCTCCTCCTACTCCTCCCTCTTCTTCTTCTTCTTCTTCTTCTTCTTCTTCTTCTTCTTCT
>NW_026356854.1:0-225 GCF_001194135.2 Octopus bimaculoides | reverse complement strand
TTATTCCTATCTCAATCATTTGATTGCAGCCATGCTGGAGCACCACACTGAAGGGTTTTAGGTCAAACAAATCAACCCCAGGTCTTATTTTTTTAAAGCCTATTATTTTAAAGCTTACTCTATCAGTCTCTTTTGCTGAAACACTAAGTTACGAGGACATAAACACTCCAATGCTGGCTGTCAAGCAGTGATGGGGGGACTAACACAGACACAAAACATACACAC
>NW_026356853.1:0-419 GCF_001194135.2 Octopus bimaculoides | reverse complement strand
CCCATATCCTACGTAAAATACTGTCTATGTGATCTCAAATTTTAAAACATACACATAATTTCTTATGGTTTCTTAAACATTCACTAGAACAAAACTGTACAAATCCAAATATATGGTACCCTAGGCATAACACCTACATGAACTTCTAACTTGTTGTCTCTTGAGGTCTCTGGGTGAGACTTGGATCCAACTTGTACAAATGCAAAACAAAAGTCAAACATAAAATAATAATAATAATAATAATAATAATAATAATAATAATAATAATAATAATAATAATAATAATAATAATAATAATAATAATAATAATAATAATAATAATAATAAATGCCCGGATGCAGTACCAGGCAGTGGCTGTCATGGCTTCTAACCTTAACTGATTGGAAGTGTTATCATGTACATTGTTTTGTCTTGGTATA
>NW_026356852.1:1565-2297 GCF_001194135.2 Octopus bimaculoides | reverse complement strand
ACACAATACATGTCGTATCTTGAGAAATATTTGAAACATATCTCAAACATATACATCAGGCACACACCACATATCATAATGAAATAAAAAAGATATTGAATATATATATATATAATACACACATCATACACACCCAAATAAATATACGTTTGTGATCGTGTGAATGTGCCTACTTACGAATGCACGCATCTGTGTATGCACGTACGTCTGTATATATGCATGCATCTCTGTATGCATGTACGTTCAAATTTATGCATGTATGTATGTATATATGCATATTTGTATGTAAACGCGTAATTATGTATATACGTAAGCAACCCACAAAGGGAAAATTGGGGGTAGGGACATGCTTTGAATCATTTATCCATCTTCTTAGATGTAGGTGTCAGATGACAAAATACTGTAGTATGTTTAACGTTTAATTAAAAGCTTTCCTCGAGTTAGCCACCCATGCCAGCATCCGTCCATTCATTCACTTCCAACCTATGAGTGTGTGTGTGTGTGTGTGTGTGTGTGTGTGTGTGTGTGTGTAAACGTATGTTTATATACACACACTCACACACAAATACATACACACATATATATATATATATAGATAAGTAGATATATAAACATAAATACATATAAATATGCATAAATATAAATACATATATAAGTATGAATATATATGTATATATGTGTGTGCATACATGTGTATTTGTGTAGGTATACATGTGTGTGGTTACATGTATA
>NW_026356852.1:0-786 GCF_001194135.2 Octopus bimaculoides | reverse complement strand
AGATGAGGATGAAAGGAACACCTAAAGGATTAGTGAGTGAATGAGAAAGAATGGGAGGATGGGGGAGGAGGGGGGCGAGGGGAGGGGAAACGAAAGAAAGAAAGAGAGAGAGAACGAATGAAAGAAAGAGAGAACGAAAGAAAGACAGAAGCGGGAGGATTTGAAAAAGAAAAAATTATGTGATTGACGGCGTAGAGGAAAGAGAAAGCGAATAAGGTTTGAAAGAGAAGAAGAAATTGAAGGAGTAGGAGAAACTGAAAAGGAGGAAGAAATTGAAAGAGATGAAGATGCAGACAGAAGACAAGGAATAAAATGGAGAAGAAAGAGGCGAGAAGGAATGAGAAGAGAAGGAAAGAAGAAGGACACACAATCGTACGGTGGAGTAACACAACGTAAAGAAGAGAGAGAGAGAAAGCGAAGAATTGGATAAAGAATAAGAAGAACAACAAAAAATATAAGGCAGAAATATGAAGGAAAGTGAAAAAGAAAAAGGTGGAAGCAGATTAAGGAGAAGAAAGTATAAAAAAAGATGAAGATAAGGATAAAGATGATGATGATGACGATGATGACGATGATGATGATGATGATGATGATGATGACGACGATGATGATGATGATGATAACGAGGATGACGACGAGAATGATGATGATGATGACGAGGATGATGATGATGATGATGATGATGATGATGATGATGATGATGATAGTGATGATGATAGGGTGGGGGAGTGATGGTGGGGGTGATGGTGGTTGTGGCTGTACCGAAGATGATATTCATGATGATGA
>NW_026356851.1:0-207 GCF_001194135.2 Octopus bimaculoides | reverse complement strand
GACCTGAATAATAATAATAGTAATAATAATAATAATAATAACAACATTGAAATATACCTTAGGAATGAGAACCTAGGTTCGAAATTTCCCCAAGATGCGCAGGTCGTTGACAGAGGAGAACAAGGCTGAAGGAATGATAGAGAAAAGAAACTAGAATGAAATGTTGAAAGAGATCATAGAGTTCAAAATATAAAAAGAAACAAAGAA
>NW_026356850.1:0-1162 GCF_001194135.2 Octopus bimaculoides | reverse complement strand
ATCAAAGACAGGGTAGGCCGGTGTGTTCAACAGAATTTCTCCACTCAAAAGATTCTACAGCTACAGTGCATCTAATATTAGTAACAATTGTAATTGTAGCTGTAGAAACCCTAGCACCTGTGGGGTTAAAGGTAATTGTAAAATGAATAATGTTGTATATAAAGCCACTATTACTACACATGATCTCTCTAGGGTCCATTATATAGCTTGCACACGTTTGAATAATCATAAATCATCTTTTAATGAGCCTTGGAAAGAAAATAGCGTCTAGATTTATTTATTTAGGAAGTACTTTGAGCACTGCTGGTTTTTGATGGTGAAATTTCATACAGAATCAGCAGGGAGGTGCTTGAGAGGAGTGGCAGTAGAAGTATGGTGTCAATGATTTTGCAAAGACGTTTGAAGTGGTGGTGGGCATTTGGTAAGGATGAGTGATGAGCGACTGCCCAAGCAGCTATTGTATGGTGAGCTGGAAGATGGCAGGAGACCATCACATGGGCCTAAAGTAAGGTTTAAGGATTGCCTTTAAAATGCTCTAATACAGACAGGAATTGCAGCTGGTAATTGGGAGAGGGAGGCACAAGACGGTGACGGATGGAGGAAGGTAGTGCATGATGGTTGTTCAAGGTTTGAGAGGAAGAGAGTGAAGTATGAGAGAATTAGGAGGGAGCTTAGAAGGGGGGGGAACTTGTGGAAAGCGAGAGGGTGTTGCTCTTTATGTGTGTGGTTTGTGGGCGGGGTGTTTGAGTTGTGCAGGCCTGGTGAGCCATCAAAATTGTCAGAAATTGACCAATGATAAACAATGATGTGGCTATTAAAATTCATAACAGAATGTGCGTAAAATGTGGAAGGGTGTGCCTCTCAGTTGGAGGTCTAGAAAGACATAATAAGAGAGTGCATATGGTTGCACCTGTTTCTCTTGCCATCCAGCACAGTTGTCTGGTATGTAATAAAATGCATAAAAGTTTGGCTTGGCTTAAAAGTCAAATAAGGGCATCAGATGGCAACAATCATGAATCATCTCAGTAAGTCTTCTTGGCAATGGCTTTTTTCGTGTAATGAGGATGCAGCTGTGATATGTGATGTATGTATATATATATATATCAAAATAGATATATATGTATCATCATCATCATCATCATCATCGTTTAACGTCCGCTTT
>NW_026356849.1:0-242 GCF_001194135.2 Octopus bimaculoides | reverse complement strand
ATATATATATATATATATATATATACGTGTGTATATATATATGTATATATGTAATATAAATAAATGAATATATACATTTTTATATATATGAATAAATGAATATATATCAACCTATATATATAATATTTACACACATATATGCATATACATACATATATATATATGTATATACACATATATGCATACATGTATATATGTAAATACACATATATATACATATACACACACACACACACACACAC
>NW_026356848.1:0-312 GCF_001194135.2 Octopus bimaculoides | reverse complement strand
CTTTCTCTCTCGCTCTCTCTGTCTCTCTCTATATATATGCATATATATCTATATATATACATACATATATATGTAGAATATCAATAAGCAGCAAAGATATTCAGGTGTCACTTCATCACGGCCGTTTCAAGCGGCTCCATTTATGCGGTCATTTGACTAAATATTAAATATTCACATTATGACAATTAATAAATAATTTGGATCTATAATTTCAGATTTAAATAAAATTTTAATGATCATAAGGATGTCTATTTACTTCGATCCCAGTGCGTAACTGGTACTTATTTAGTCGACCCCGAAAGGATGAAAGGC
>NW_026356847.1:0-242 GCF_001194135.2 Octopus bimaculoides | reverse complement strand
ATATATATACATTCCTCTGAAGAAGGAGCTGGTTTCTAATTAAAATACACAGGCCTAACGTTGGAATGTAGATAACGAAAACAAGTTACATTTTAAAACCCGAGAAAAGTCTCGCATTCTTTTATTGTTCCGCTTGTAGATTGTATTCATAGTGTACGAGTCAGTTGGTTGATTTCTTTTTCTGAAAATTAAAGCTATCCACATGCTCAGTTATGTATGTATGTATGTATGTATGTATGTAT
>NW_026356846.1:122-229 GCF_001194135.2 Octopus bimaculoides | reverse complement strand
TATATATATATATGTATGAATATATATATGTATATATATATATACATATATATATGTATTTATGAATATATATATATATGTATGAATATATATATGTATATATATAT
>NW_026356846.1:0-112 GCF_001194135.2 Octopus bimaculoides | reverse complement strand
TTTATGAATATATATATATATGTATGAATATATATATGTATATATATATACATATATATATATATTTATGAATATATATACATACATATATATATATGTATGTATGAATATA
>NW_026356845.1:0-215 GCF_001194135.2 Octopus bimaculoides | reverse complement strand
TATATATACATACACACATACTAGGTGTTATCAAAGAGTTTCTGGAGTAGTGATTTACCTACGTTTTAACACCATCTCATCTCTACGTAACAGTCATCCTGCCCAACTCACTGCCCAACTCACATTTCGACTCTAGCCTGGAAGTTGTACTCTGTAAGCGAATCGAAGATCTTCTGCGATTTACTCTCTCTTCCTCTCTCTCTCTCTCTCTCTCT
>NW_026356844.1:0-271 GCF_001194135.2 Octopus bimaculoides | reverse complement strand
CAAGTACTGGAGGTGGTTTGTGTTCCCACCAGTTTTTATCATGGGGCAGGGCCAGGATTTTGCAAATTACCCAGTGAATATATTGTGCAGCTCTATCATGCCTGTTGAGATACTCTGTTGGCGCAAGCAGACTGCACATGGAGACAACATGATCAATGGTTTCATTTTGTTGTTGAC
Organism: Octopus bimaculoides; assembly: GCF_001194135.2. Taxonomy (NCBI): domain Eukaryota; kingdom Metazoa; phylum Mollusca; class Cephalopoda; order Octopoda; family Octopodidae; genus Octopus; species Octopus bimaculoides. The sequence continues at coordinate 94 of NW_026356844.1, read as the reverse complement.
ATACACAACATGTTGGGAAGCTGCCGTTGTTTAACATGTTGGCTTGGTAGTTTCTTGTAGGTAGGCTTTGATCTTGGGCTGCTATGATAAACCC
>NW_026356843.1:0-454 GCF_001194135.2 Octopus bimaculoides | reverse complement strand
TTATGAAGCACCTTATCCACTTTAGCGCCCAATTCATAAGACAAGTTTGACCACATAAATTTATGGAAATGTTCCTAACAGTGTAACTATCTGACACCCTGAATGACAGTTCACCTATTTGTTTCTGTGCATGTTTTAGGGCGTTCTCACAACAAATACCAGCTTTGATATGTAAAGTAGATTTTCAGGGTGTGCGGAATCAATAAAATCACACACAATATGCGCGTAAACGCATACGCGTGTATGTATGTATGTGTGTATGTATGTGTATGTGTGTATGCATATGTGTGTGCATGTGTGTGTGAGTATTTGTATGCGTATGGTGTTACTTTTTCGCAAATACATAAGACAGGAAATTGCACATACATAAACTCGCGTATGTATGTATGTATGTATGTATGTGTGTATGTATGTGTGTGTGTTGGTGTGTATGTATGTATAAATGTATGTATGT
>NW_026356842.1:0-344 GCF_001194135.2 Octopus bimaculoides | reverse complement strand
ATCTATCTATATCTATCTATCTATTTATCTATCTATCTGTCTATCTATCTTTGTTGGTTGGTTGATAACATCTGTAAGCAGTCTTATGAAGTACATTCATTTACAGAAACTACAAAATAAATAAATAAATAAAAACAAATGCATTGAGAAACCGTTTACACCCGACGGTAATTTAACAATACATACTAAGAAACGGTTTTTCCTTTTTTCACAGGCGTACGTGAAGTAGCTGGTGTTGTTAATGAGAAATCTTACCTGAAAGATGTTCTCATTCACATACACAAATATGTACATATACATAATGATAATGTGTGTGTGTGTGTGTGTATGTGTGTGTGTGTGTG
>NW_026356841.1:0-393 GCF_001194135.2 Octopus bimaculoides | reverse complement strand
AAATTTTGGGGAAAAAATGCGGATTATACTCGAGGATTTACGGTATGTATGTATATGTAAGCATGTATGTACACACACATAACTACACTCATACTTTTATATATACATATATATATGCATACATAGTAATATGTAAAGATAACATCCAAGGATCCATTAGAACAAAAAAGCAGATATGAGCTGCAAAAGCAGAAAACTACGGCATTTTACAACAGTTGTGAAGAACTCAACTCAACTGACAGTCAATACATTTTGAAATCTGATGATTACTACGAATGTATGAAATTGAACTTTATGAAGTTTATGAAATATTTTTTTAATGTTTAACACACTTCAACATTACAAAAATACAATAATAAAAAACGTGAAAACCAGACCATGTTGTAACTTTAT
>NW_026356840.1:0-278 GCF_001194135.2 Octopus bimaculoides | reverse complement strand
TATATATATATATATATATACATATGTATATATACATACATATATGCATGTATATGTAAACGTATACACACACATATGTATATATATAGATATACATACACATATACATATACATATACATATACATATATATATATATATGCTCACACACAAACACATGCACACAGACACACATATATATATATACGCATATACATATATATGTATACATACATACATGTATATAGATATATATTTATATATATATGTAAATACACACACACACACATATGAATGTG
>NW_026356839.1:0-305 GCF_001194135.2 Octopus bimaculoides | reverse complement strand
GTGTGTGTGTGTGTGTGTGTGTATGTATGTATGTGTATGTATATGTATATATACATATTTCATGTACCTTATCAAATATATGTGTATGAACGGACGTAGTTATGTATGTAGTTCTAGCTTCACTTTAATCCTAGTTCTCTTAGTTCCTGAAATAGACCTGATAAGCGCTATCATAAATCTTATCTATTTCTAGTTCGTTTTCATGTTATCTGAGTGTATTGTTCTCTATGAAATCGATTGCATCATCACATAATGTAATCAATTCCAATGAATCGATTCCAGTGTATTCACACACACACACACAC
>NW_026356838.1:368-478 GCF_001194135.2 Octopus bimaculoides | reverse complement strand
CCTTGCTCCCCACCTGCTACCGCCTTGCTCTCCACCTAATGTTAAGGTTACGGCTAGGGCTAGGGTTAGGGTTAGGGTTGGGGTTAGGGTTAGTGTTAGGGTTAGGCCTA
>NW_026356838.1:177-284 GCF_001194135.2 Octopus bimaculoides | reverse complement strand
CACACACGAAAGAGTGCCATTGGGCTCCCCATATGTGTCCCCGAGGGTGTGCCGACAATTATGTGCCACCCTCGTAAGTGTGCCATTGGGCTCTCCATACGTGCCGC
>NW_026356838.1:0-144 GCF_001194135.2 Octopus bimaculoides | reverse complement strand
TGTGTCATTGGGCTCCGCATATGTGCCGCTCAGGATGTGCCACCCTCAAAAGTGTGCCATTGGGCTCCCCATATGTGCCGCCCAGGGTGTGCCACCATTGATGTGCCACCCTCGTAAGTGTGCCATTGGGTTCCATATATGTGC
>NW_026356837.1:0-472 GCF_001194135.2 Octopus bimaculoides | reverse complement strand
CACTGTTAGAAATAGAAAACAAGATTAAACTCTCCCATGAAAAAGAGAGATCAGAGAAGGAGAAGAGAGCAGTAGAAAGCATAAAAAGAAACCCGAAGGCTTTCTATAGATTTGCAAAAGAGACTGCTACGGTAAAGTATAAGATAGGACCCCTATTCCTGCCTAATGGCTCACTGACTGCGGATCCCACATGGATAAGTGAAGTGCTCAGTGCACAATTCAAGAGTGTCTTCACTTCTCCTCTGAGTCACATGCATATAAAGAATCCAGCTGAGTTCTTTGACAATAGTACTCAGCAGAAAAAGACTGCATCCATTACCTACATTGACATTGAAGAGGAAGATGTAATAGCTGCCATAAATGAAATGAGCTTAAATTTGGCAACTGGCCCCGATGGATTCCCGGCTGTCCTCTTAAAGTCGTAACTTCCCAAAAAGCTGAAGGAAGGCACCATATGTCCTATCCATAAAGG
>NW_026356836.1:1479-1961 GCF_001194135.2 Octopus bimaculoides | reverse complement strand
TTAGGCAAAATGGTATACATATAAGATTCCAATACCTTATGAGTAAAATCAAATAGTCTTTAAGTTTGGTCATTGCATAATAATGGATTTACAAATGCAATGACCAATCTTAAAGACTATTTGATTTTACTCACAAGGTATTGGAATCTTATATGTATACCATTCTGCCTAAACAATGGATTTACAAATACAATATCCCTACATTCACTCTCTATTTCCTATCTTATGTAAACTAACTATTGCTTAACCATCCTTTCACATATAAATGTTCTATATTATACACAACCTTATTTTTTTAAATCTCATTTCGAAATCCTTTATTCACAGGCTGATATATGACCTCTGTTGGACCCCTCATTCACATAATCACCGAACCTGGAGCTTAACTATGGTCTATCCACAGCACTTAGTCAGCATTACCTGAAACCTCTTGGTCTAATTTACACCACTTTCGCTCATAACCTATGTATATATATATATAT
>NW_026356835.1:0-286 GCF_001194135.2 Octopus bimaculoides | reverse complement strand
CCCTCCAAGGCACAAATCCGGGCAAGGCTGTTGATGGAAGACCAGAAGTCACCACCCATGCATACTAACCTCCCTTCTTTACGCCACCGATGTTATCCAAGAGAAAGGCAAAAGTCGATTCAACTTAGCACCAGTGACGTTGCAACTCATTTTTTCAGCTGAGCGAACTGGAATAATGTGAAATAAAGTGTCTTGCTCAAGCACACAACACACAGTCTGGCCCGGAAATCGAACTCACCACCTCATGATTTTGAGCCCTATATATGTGTGTGTGTGTGTCTACCTA
>NW_026356834.1:0-739 GCF_001194135.2 Octopus bimaculoides | reverse complement strand
ACTTATTATATTAAGATAGAAAAATATTATTAAAAATATCAAAATTATTATGAATGAAAGATTAAACTTTATATAACTTAAATCATAATAAATCAATTAACTATATTGCACAATCAAAGAAATTAAATAAAAAGACCACCCATTTGTCCCATAAAACAAAAAGAAATATTAAACATTATTAATGGAAAAAATTCAACCCCAAACGCTTTAGTTCTGAGATTAACGTCTAAATTTTAGTTTTAACTGCAGCATCGAAGCGATAAGTATCGTTTTACCTTCGTTAAATGACTTTATATCATTGTTTGAAAAAAATATGCATTTTTATATTATTCAATTGATTTTTAATAATAACGTTAGTCGATACCTTTTTTAACACTAAATTAATTAGTAGTAAGTTTATCATCTTAGCCTAAACCAGGACTTCGATTGGATTTGTTATTTATTGTTGGTTCATATATACATTCTTTTATTATTATTATTGTTGTATTTTGACCTGAATATTAGCTATATTATTGAATAGAATTGATTTTCGATAGCTTTAATCGATTTAAATATTTTTTTCTATTTGACATTTGGTTATGAAACACGTGTAGTCTTTTTATTATCATTATCTTATGATATTTACTTTGTATTATATTATACTCATTTATTGTGATTTTACTTATTAATTTTCTATATGTGATAGTGGATTTTCATCGATGAGTTCATAAACCTTTGTTCTTTTCCCTATGGTCGTATA
>NW_026356833.1:0-229 GCF_001194135.2 Octopus bimaculoides | reverse complement strand
CCTCTAATATAGCATATACCTGCTATAACGGAACCCTAAAACAGATCTCTAGATTCAGCCTCACTATAACGACCAACCTAACGGACGACCAACTATAGCACTTACTCAGCGTACCTATTCGTTTGGATCACAAGTGAACTAAGCCCCTCATATTCTTTCTATATATATATAGGCGTGGCTGTGTGGTAAGAAGCTTGATTCCCAACCACATGGTTCCGTGTTCAGTCCC
>NW_026356832.1:0-567 GCF_001194135.2 Octopus bimaculoides | reverse complement strand
TCATTATTCTCGTTAACCCGGGCAACGCCGGGTATTTCTGCTAGTATATAATATAATTATATTATCTATAAAACCTATTATATATAAGCAATATAATAGGTTCATAAAGAAGGAAATTCAAATCCAGTGGGTAAAATAAAATAGGTTTATAACGTCTCTTAGCATGTTTCTTCAGAAGGAGGACAAAATTTCAAAATATTGTCTGTTACGATATGCTATGATTTTGACATTTGAGTTCTACAACACCAAATGTAACTCAACTTGAAGAGCGTAGTAAATGATAAACCTTACTTTCATTTACTCGCTGGATCTGGACTTTCCTTTTTATCAGCCTGTTATTTCAGTTTTGGTATATTGTTTATATATATAGGCGCAGGGGTAGATAATAGGAGCACGAGTAGCTGTGAAGTAAGTAGCTTGCTTAACAACCACATGGTTCTGGGTTTAGTCCATCTGTGGTGCACCTTGGGCAAGTGTCTTCTATTATAGCCTCGGGCTCATCAAACCCTTGTGAGTAGATTTGGTACGCGGAAACTGAAAGAAGCCCGTCGTATATATGTATATATA
>NW_026356831.1:0-202 GCF_001194135.2 Octopus bimaculoides | reverse complement strand
CGGGGGATAATTTTTGTATTAATCTTAATAATAACGTTTACTGTAAACATTAATATTTAGACACTCACTGTAAACATTATTATTAAGATTAAAATGTTGTTCATTATAAAATTATTTTAGCAATTTCTACCTTGTCTGACTTTCCTTACATATACTCTTTTAATTTTCTTACTCTTTTACTTGTTTCAGTCATTTTACTGCG
>NW_026356830.1:0-368 GCF_001194135.2 Octopus bimaculoides | reverse complement strand
TGCACACTGTTATTACATATTCATATATATATATATATATATATATATATGGATGTATATATATATATGCATATCACCAATCTTTTTACATATTGTATTGCATCACATCTTAACTACACATATTAGAGACACACAGACGTATGCACACACACACAGATATGCACACGCATATACATACACCATCCTCTTCTTCGTAACTCTTTTAAATCTATCAGAATATGTGTGGGTGTATGTGTGGGTCTATAATGTCTTGTGCATACGTACATATACACACAAACGCCAATGAGAATGTAAAACATATGTATGCATAGAATTATATAAATATGTATAAATATAAATACATACATGCGCATATATATATATATATA
>NW_026356829.1:0-217 GCF_001194135.2 Octopus bimaculoides | reverse complement strand
TATTTCAGCAATAGAAGACTTAGAATTACCAGGCAATATCATTACAAGAAGAATTACATGCCAACTCCATTAAAGACTGACTTGGTACTTCATAAGTGGTTCTCGCTGAACTTTTATGTGTATGTTAGACCCAACACACCTGAGAGTTGATGTACGGCTGTTATTTAGTGACTTTGCTGTTAGAGAAAGGCTATTGAAAATATACCCTATGAAACAG
>NW_026356828.1:0-875 GCF_001194135.2 Octopus bimaculoides | reverse complement strand
ATATATATATATATATATATATATATATATGATCCATGGATGGCATTTACATATGTGTATGTGTGTATATATGCATGCACACACATAGACAAACAGACAGCACGCTAGGGCAGTTTTTGTCTCAATTCCTCCTCTTTAAATTTTCCCAGTGACTTACCCTGCAAAACCCGCCTCCCCCCCCATCTTCACCACTCTCTTCCCTCCACTCTGCACCCTATGCGAAACGAGGTTAATGGCCGAGAAGTGATTTTGACTGACTTTTTCCATTTCTCTGAGCACCAAACCAGTAATTTTGATCTTGGGGCTGACTCTGTCTCTCGCTGCCTGTTTTGTCATTCTATGTTTCCGTCTGTCTGTCTACATAGCTTGCTATCTATTTATCTAGCTACCAGTCCATCTATCTACCTGTCTGCCCATCTGTCTATATGCTGATCTGTCTGTCTGTCTTTCTCTCTATTTATCTATCTGTCTGTCTGTCTCTCTACTTTATCTCTCTCTCTATCTATCTATCTATCTATCTGTCTATCTATCTCTGTCTGTCTGTCAACCTGTCTTCCTGTCTGTCCATCTTTCTATCTGTCTGTCCACTTGTCTGTCCACCTATCTGTCCACCTGCCTGTCCATCTGCCCACCTGCCTGTCTATCTGCCTGTCTGTCCTATTTTTCCATCTATCTATCTATGTCTGTCTACCTGTCATCTGTCTATTTGTCTACCTGTTTCTGTCTACCTTTCTGCCTATCTCTCCTATATATCTGTCTAGCTATATTTGTATTCGTTTGTTTACTTGCCTGTCTCTGTGTATCTGTATATCAGTGTGTGTGTGTGTGTGTGTACACTCACACACTCTCTCTCTCACACACACACACACACACAC
>NW_026356827.1:0-412 GCF_001194135.2 Octopus bimaculoides | reverse complement strand
AAATTACTGAGGCAACCCTTTTTTCCCCCCCTTTCATGCAGATATTTTCAACATTTCACTTTATCTTCTATTTAAGATAACTAATAGCTAAGTCTACAACAGGAGGTTATTTTGCTAGTCTCTCCTTACTGAAACAACATATTTTCTATGTATGATGTATGACAATGTAATGGCAGACTAGCAGGTGTTTATTATGGCTCTTTACATTCTAAGTTTAATCCCACCAAGGTCAATATCTCTTTCATCTTTCTGGGGCCAATAAAATAAATGAACTGTTCATGTGGTAGATAGGCATAATCTTTTAGAGCATTAGATAAAATAGCTTGTGTCACTGGTTTTGTGACCGCGCGTGTATTGTTGGTGATTTTCTTTTTCCGTCTTCCCTTCTTTGGACTTTTTCTATATTTCTGAT
>NW_026356826.1:0-237 GCF_001194135.2 Octopus bimaculoides | reverse complement strand
TGTTGTTGTTGTTGTTGTTGTTGTTATTATCATTAAAATCATCATAATCATAATTGCTAGCACTACTACTACTACTGTTGTTCTTGTTCTTGTTCCTGTTGTCATTGTCATCATTATCATTATCATTATTGTTGTTGTTGTTGCTGCTGCTGCTGTTATTATCGTTCTCCTTTTTCCTGTTGCTATTGCTGTTGTTGTTGTTATTTATTATTGTTGTTATTTATTATTATTATTATT
>NW_026356825.1:0-508 GCF_001194135.2 Octopus bimaculoides | reverse complement strand
CAGGGAAGAGAAGGCTGGGTTTATTTGCCTACTGGCCATAGCCGAGGTGGACGAGACTGAAGAGGCTAAAGGCAAACATTTTTCTCTTTGGCCACTTAAGTTTCACCGGAAAAAGAAAATATGATTAAAGATGAAAGTGGCGAGAATGGTGCCAAGGAACGGGCCTGCCTTGATCATGTGTGTGTAATGCTAGAAAAGGAAAGGTAAAAGGCCACCTATCACAACAGTCAGGGTACTCGCAGTGTTTATGGTGAGTTTTCCATGAGCAACGCACGGACGTCTTCACCATATTGAGGACTACTCAGTGTTCAATTGTTTTTTGCATTATCTTAAACTTTGTTTACACGCAAAAGCCTCACAACATACACTCGTACAAATACACATGTACATTCCTTGTTTATCCTGTGCAGTCCATAATGATTTTCTTTATACAAAAATATTGTAGTTTATACAGCTGTAATTATATCATTCTAATGGAGTATTGCACTCAAACAATATTAGCATAAAC
>NW_026356824.1:0-259 GCF_001194135.2 Octopus bimaculoides | reverse complement strand
CTCAACAGGTCTTCGCAAGCAGAGTTTAGTGTCCAATGAAGGAAAGGTTCGCATAAGTAGGCTGGCTACATCCCTGGCAGAGGCCTTGGATTATGGTCTCACTTGGCTTGCCGGGTCTTCTCACGCACTGCATATTTCCAAAGGTCTCGGTCACAAGTCATTGCCTCGGTGAGGTCTAATGTTCGAAGGTCGTGCTTTACAACCTCATACCAGGTCTTCCTGGGTCTACCTCTTCCACAGGTTCCCTCAACCGCTAGGG
>NW_026356823.1:0-313 GCF_001194135.2 Octopus bimaculoides | reverse complement strand
TACATATATATACATATGTATATATATGTATTCCCCTTTCCCCTCTCCCCTTCTCCCTTTCATTTTTTTCCCCTTTAAATCTCCTCTCAATTCTACAATATAGATTCCAGTTATTTAGTTATTTCCCTTTTCATCTATTTTAATCTTTATCTAATTTACTCTTATCTACACCTACACAAACACCTACCCATCCCTACACACATCTACACATACGCACATATGCCCTTACAATCCGACACACATATTACATACATACACAAGCGTTACATATATATATATATACATATATATATACATATATATATATATATAT
>NW_026356822.1:0-352 GCF_001194135.2 Octopus bimaculoides | reverse complement strand
GAGAATGATGAAGATGGTGATGATGAGAATGGTGGTAATAATGAGATGAAGACAAAGTCAATGAGTGCAGTCAGCGTGAGGATGATGGGGATGATGGTGATGATGACGATGAAGGATCACAATGATAATGATGGTGGATATGCTAACATGTCCAAAATGAAACTAGCGAGTACAAGCTTTTACAGAAGACTGATCACTGAAGAACTATGGAAAGAATCCTGTGTCTCAATAACAGAAAATCGTTTCGGCAAAAGATTGCTGTTTGTTTAATGATCTCATCTGCATGGAAGCATTGCTCACCTTCCTAAAATATTTCATTCTTTATATGTACAAGTAAAGAGATATATATATA
>NW_026356821.1:0-354 GCF_001194135.2 Octopus bimaculoides | reverse complement strand
CGTTTCATGGTTAAGTGAATGAAAATTTCACTATTCCAATCTTCAGCCCTTGTAGTTTAGAATCAGTAGTTCTTTGACTGCTATTTCTAAATTTTCATATATATATGTGTGTGTGTGTGTGTGTGTGTGTGTGTGTGTGTGTGTGTGTGTATACGTATGTATGTATGTATGTATGTATTTATAGATTTATACCAAAATTTGGTAAAAATATTGTATCTATTATCAAACGTAGCAAAATTCTCCCATATGAGTTTTTGTATATATATATATATCGATTTAAATAAGAGCTAAAAGATGATCCATCGTAAAAACTTTATTATGACCAATGATCATTTCGATGCAATATCCCGACAA
>NW_026356820.1:0-338 GCF_001194135.2 Octopus bimaculoides | reverse complement strand
TCTATATTACGGTGGGGGGGGGGCGTGATAAGTAAGGTTGCAATGTAAGTACCAGTCCGAGTATGCATGATGCACGTTCGAACTGGGGAACAAATTACTGCGTTTTATCACAGAGAATATATCTGGCTTGTTGACAAATGGTGTGTGTACACCTAGAACAGCTTGCAACGCCATCTACCGACCTTGTGAGATGCTAACATTTTGGAGTAGTTATCTCCTCAGCGGTGACAGACACTAAGCAGACGACACTAGGAACTGAATTAAGACATTACATCTCTTTTACTTTTCCAGTCCCCGTGCTATGTATATATATATATATATAAATACACACACACACA
>NW_026356819.1:0-315 GCF_001194135.2 Octopus bimaculoides | reverse complement strand
TTGGTGTTTGCATTCGGCATTCAAGCAAAACATTTAATATATAATTGCTTGTAGTTTCTGATAAATTTCATATTTATGTTTATCACAAAAGCATTTTAAATTAGGCATATACTAACAGAGTGGATTGTATAACATTCAGACATATTCAATCTGCCTTGTTTACTTTCGGCACAAAATACGAATTTTTTTCATCCGACCGAATTGCTTTTTGTTTTGTTTTTTTTTGTACAAAGAATCTCGCATTTCAAATGTTAGTGTAACATATATATAACATGTCTACACAGCAGCTTGTGACTTGACTATATAAAGAGAACT
>NW_026356818.1:0-412 GCF_001194135.2 Octopus bimaculoides | reverse complement strand
TTTTGCCGGTTCACAGCATTTTCCTAAATTTTTCCTAAATGTTAATGCTTGTTTTTAGAATTTTATTTCATATGTTTTCAGTCATATGAATATAAAACTTTCTTTCAGAAATTCTAAGTTACAAATATATCTTGTGTATCACACATGATTAAATTAATTAATAGATTTTCATGCAGATGATGTTGCTGAATAATGCTGATGAGTAATACAAGATTAAGGACAATGGCTTCGCACGAGGACCTTGTGCACTTTGTAGAAACATTAAAACTTTCTACTTTGCTTTGGCCTAGCATATATTATTATTTCATTCTTTTCATTTGTTCCAGTCACTGAATTAGCTGAATTAGTCATGCTAGATTAGATGATTATCCTTATTTTGAATCTGCTACTTATTCCATTTGCCTTTATTTAA
>NW_026356817.1:0-1552 GCF_001194135.2 Octopus bimaculoides | reverse complement strand
GACATTCCGGTACTATGTCACCGACTGCCAGCAATGTCCCGTTTCTCTTCTTCATCCTTTTTTCTTCTTCTCAACTGAGGGAGGGTGCGTCTCCTCCGTGGTCAGGAGATTCACCTCCCCTCCCCCCATCCCTGGGATCCTTCGGCGAGCAACCATTTTGCATATGCGATGCTTCAGGACGTTAAGTAAATGACTAAACTAAAAGTATTAATCGGTGGGTTAATTTTACTTTAGGGGTAACAGTGTGCATAAATAATAAAAAAGTGAACTAAAAACTTTACCATAACGGGATACGTCATCAGGTCTAGAGAAAGAGGGAGTGATAGTGCCAGAACGTTTAGAATATATCACAGTAGTTCCTAAGATCATGTTAATTATACTAATTAATAGTAATTAACAGTTTATCCTAATAAAATACCTGTCAATTAATTACAATTACTTACTTACTGATATGCTGTAATGACCAACCATCTATTGTCCTCTGTCCTTTCCCCAACCCAACCGCCTTAACCCACAATGGTCCAAATAGGGACCTCTGTAAGTTTTAACGACACTGCGGGCGATGATATTTGCTTTGTATGGTGCTTGTTTACATGTTTGTTTGTTTTATTTACAATGTCCTAAGCGGTTTAGGGCCACTTATGACATATACTACTTCTCCATACTTTTATTTACTATTCATTTTTTTATTTACATCTGCCCGTATAACGGTCTTAATAACCTGCCTTTTGTTTTTAAATTTAACTGACCATTTATATCGAAAAATGGACTTTGTTCAATCCTGTTACGAGGGTGTGTGTATGTGTGTGTGCGTCTGTGCGTGCGTGTGCGTGTTTATGTGTGTGCGCCTGTGTATGTGTGTGAGTGTGTTTGTGTTTGTGTGTATGTGTGTGTGTGTACATACTACGGGCTTATTTCATGAGTTTCCATCTACTGAATCCACTCACGTGGCCTTGGTCGACCGAGGCTATTGCAGAACACATTTGCCTAAGGTGCCACACTGTGGGACTAAACACGAAAGAGTCGATTGAGAAGCAAATATATATATATATATATATATATATATATATATATGTGGGGGGGGGTATACATATATATATATATGTATATATATTGTATATACAGAGTATCACAGGAACATCTTTTGACGTACGAAATAAGCTGAAAATTTCATGTTCACGAATGCATGGGCTTTTGACCACATGTCTTTTCATATATGTATACATCAAAATACTCGTTTTTGCAATCGTGATGTTTGATTGATTATAACCTTTAATATTTCCAGCCCATTTTCAAAATTCCTACTTCACTCAGTTTGTTTATAAATAACTTTATCCTCATAGATTGATTGTATCTCGACGAAGGACGGTTGGCTATCACCTGAGAAAATGGACTGGTTACGCAACAATGCAAATTTTTGAAATGTCATGTAATGAGTTATGTAATGTACTTTGCGCTGCTAATAAATAACCACACTATTGGGTTATTCATTCTTTTTCCCCTTTGTGTGTGTGTGTATACACACACACACACACACACACACACACACACA
>NW_026356816.1:0-678 GCF_001194135.2 Octopus bimaculoides | reverse complement strand
CTGTTTCTTTCTTATCTCTCCTGTAATATATTACAAAACACACTTTTCACATTTCTGTTTTTCACTTTTGCTGCTTCCTTTATAAGTTTCACATTATTATCTCATTAATTGACGTCGTTTTCACATTTTTTCTGGTTTTCCTATTTCATGTTACATAAATCTGTATAGATTTATCCATCCGACCATTCATCCACCCGTCTATTCATCCATCTATACATTCATACATATATACTCATATATTTCTTAATATATATATACACACACACATATCTCCTGAAATAAGAATTTCTAACTTCCGGTCAGCCATTGTTATGATCGGCCATTATTATGATTGACCGTTGACTGAACACTATTCAATTTTTTTTTCTCCGTGTTTTTCTTGTCTCCGTATTCTTTCTGTTGAAGAGCGTAGCTCGAAACGTCAAATACTTTCCGTATTCCCGAGCGTCATACTAATATATACTTTTGTTATTTACACCACCTGTCCTCGTCTGTTGTTATTATTTGTATATTCTCCCATATATATATATATACATCTATATAAATATTTATGCATGCATAAACATACAAACAAATATATACATGCAGTTCTATATTTATGGGAAGAGGAATTATTTACATTATTTACATTATGTACATTATTTACATTCGACGGATATTTTTCCTCATCTTGTTTGT
>NW_026356815.1:0-422 GCF_001194135.2 Octopus bimaculoides | reverse complement strand
GATACAAACAGATAGAAATTTGGGAGGAGGGGATTAGTTGATCATGTCGACCCCAGTGTTTCACTGGTACTAGGTATAATAAAAAATATTCACACAAATACATAACAAAAACACCAGGACTTACAAATATATATAACATACAGAAAATTGCAATTACTGGGCACTGCACACATCCTACGCAAAACACTTTCAATACAGTAACCATAAGAGCACCACAGCAAACCACAGCACATACCCCAGGCACACAGAGCTGCGCTCGGTAGTGAAGTGAAAGCACGTTATAAAAATAAAACTACTGAATAATAATAATAATAATAACTTCCCGATACAAACAGATAGAAATTTGGGAGGAGGGGATTAGTTGATCATAGTGACCCCAGTGTTTCACTGGTACTAGGTATAATAAAAAATATTCAGACAAA
>NW_026356814.1:128-232 GCF_001194135.2 Octopus bimaculoides | reverse complement strand
ATATGTATGTATGTATATGTATGTATGTATGTATATGCATGTATGTATATGTATGTATATGCATGTATGTATATATATGCATGTATATGTATATGTATGTATGT
>NW_026356814.1:0-118 GCF_001194135.2 Octopus bimaculoides | reverse complement strand
TATATGCATGTATGTATATATATGCATGTATATGTATATGTATGTATGTATATATATGCATGTGTATGTATGTATGTATATATATGCATGTATATGTATATATATATATATATATATA
>NW_026356813.1:0-702 GCF_001194135.2 Octopus bimaculoides | reverse complement strand
TAGAGTAGGTGCGTTTTGCGCTTCGAAAGGTAATTTGTATTGAACGCTATTTAAATCGGCTGTTTTGCCAATTAATAAATTAATAGTCCACTTTAACACACAACCCGACGCTTGGTTGCCTATTATGAAATGTGAGTACCAACCTATAGAACAGTCTTCTCCTCTGTATCCTGGGACACATCCACATTCGAACTTATCTCCCTTGTTTGTACATTTACCTCCATTCTTACACGGATTACTACTACATGGATCAACTGAAAGTAAGAAGTACATTAAATATTTAGTATCTTCGCTTTTATAGATTAACTCTTACAGCATATGAAGCTTTGCTGACAAGAAAGTGTTTGTCTATTTAAATACTGTGCTCAGTATAAAATATATTAAAATTGAATATAAATAGTTCTTAAAAGAATTAAAAGATTATGAAATTTATAACCATGTCGATGTTACATTAGGAGATTTTTAATTGCGTAAATTATTGAAATTTTGGTTGCCTATCTCAGTAATTGCGTAAATTATTAAAATTTTGGTTGTCTATCTCAACAATGGTAATATGGACTGTTTGATGTCACATTGTAACGGAAGATTCTTATGTTCCCAGAATCAGTGGATCCAGAATTTCCCGTTTACCTTGGAACAATATCTCTTGCCCTTTCTTCGCTTTGGTCTATATGAAGTAAGAAAGGGTGCAAGCACAAATAG
>NW_026356811.1:0-1075 GCF_001194135.2 Octopus bimaculoides | reverse complement strand
CGTATGTTGATGTTTCATACATATAAAGGATGTTGTTAAATTTCTTCGGTCACTTGATGTTTTACAAATTTTCATCAGATTGTTTTCAAAATTATGTAGTTTTGTTGTTTTGCAGGTTGATGATGAAAATCGTGTTCATATTTCTATAAATTAATAATAAAGAAGTTACAAGCATTTAAAGTTATGTAATTCTAGTCAATCGTTTTTGCTGATCAATACTGTCGTGGGTATCAACACACACGAAACCTAGAGTGCCTAGAGTAGAAAAGAAGGTGTGCGTGTTAAATAAAATGAGGTAACAAAACCAAGGCTGTGTGGAATTTATAGGATATTTATAAAGAAAAAGGTACTGTTTCCATGAACAGCACATGGAATTTATGTCTGCACGTTATCCACTCGTAATAACAAAATACGAACTCCTATCGGAATCTACATACCATGGACAAGAAGCATTTTTACCCATTCTACACAGCTCTTTCTTTGGATAATGGAACTATAACTGTAACATCCTACATATATTTTTACATTTATTTTTGTTTTCATTCTCTTATTTCCCTTTATACCTTTTATATCCATCCTTTTCCAGAATACCTCCTTATATTGAACCCTGCTATTTCCCACTAGTTAACTCTCCCATATAGTCTCTGATGAAGGGATATCCCTAACATCCCAGAAACAGCTGTAAGACTACCTTTCTCTTTATAAATGTCCAATAAACTCCACACGGCCTTGGTTTTGTTGTCTCATTTTATTCAACATATCCCTGCTCACACAAGACCTGCGTTAGACTCCTCACTCGTATTATTACCGAACCGAGAGTCTAACTACGGTTCTCCCATAACGCTTACATAGTCTTACCTGCCATCTTGGATCTTCTGGATACCAGTACCTCCCATATGTGTATACACACACACACACACACACATATATATATATCAGTAATAATAGTGGTTGTTTCTTATTAGGAACAAGAGGGTTAATAGGGACTGCAAGAGAAGTGCTCATTTAAATGAGACGAGTATAGCATATACATACATATATATATATATATAAACAATATATGAGTATATGCATA
>NW_026356810.1:0-786 GCF_001194135.2 Octopus bimaculoides | reverse complement strand
ATTTACTTATATTTGTTTGTTTATATTTATTTATTTATATATATATATATTTATTTATATGTTTATATATATATTTATTTATTTATTGATATTTATTTATTTAATTAATTATATATTTATTTATTTTTTATTGATATATATATTTATTTTCTTATTTATATATATATATTTTTATTTATTTATTTATTCATATAGATATTTATTTATTTATATATATATATTTATTTAATTATGTATTTATTTATGTATTTATATATATGTTTATTTATTGATATATTTATTTATATATTTTTATATATATATATATATTTATTTATATATATATTTATATATATTTATTTATGTTTTTTTATTTATATATATACTTATTTATTTTTTATTTATATATATATTAAATAATTTTTTATATATATATATTTATTTATTTGTATATATTTACTTATATACATATTTATTTATTTCTTATTTATATATTTATTTATTTATATTTTTATTTATATATAGTTATTTATTTTTTTATTTATATATATATATTTATTTATTTATATTTTTGTTTATTTATTATGTATATATATATATTTACTTATATACATATTTATTTATTTTTATTTATATATATATTTATTTATTTATATGTTTATTTATTTATTATTTATTTATTTTTTCATTTATATATATATATTTATTTATTTTTTTATTTATATATATATATTTATTTATTTTTAATTTTTATATATATTTATTTATTTATATTTTTTATTTATTATTTATATATATATTTACTTA
>NW_026356809.1:305-576 GCF_001194135.2 Octopus bimaculoides | reverse complement strand
TATATATATATATATATATGTGCGTGTGTTTGTGTCCATATATGTATATATAAATACAAATATATGTGTGTGTATATATACATGCATGTGAATGTAAATATATATATATGTGGGATGGTGGGTGTATGTGTGCTCGTGTCTGTGTATTTTAATATATGAATACGTAGTTGCCCCCATGCTTAATATGTACGACACTATATGAGCCTGAGTGTACACACGAATGGGCATACATGTATCTATATGTATGTATGTATGTATGTATGTATGTATG
>NW_026356809.1:0-207 GCF_001194135.2 Octopus bimaculoides | reverse complement strand
TACATATATTTATTTGCGTGCATCATGCTTAATTTCAACAAAGACGTACATACCAGTATTTACTTTATTCCCTATATTCACACGGAATATGCTTATACATATACACCTAAATACATAAATATATGCGTGTATTATATAAATATACCCACAAAGAAGTTCGTGCGTAAATATATATATAGTGAGAGATATACATATTTAAACTTATAT
>NW_026356808.1:0-679 GCF_001194135.2 Octopus bimaculoides | reverse complement strand
TATCAGAAGGAAGAGGACTTCTGAAATGACTTCCTTATGATTAACAAAATTATTCGAGAGATTGATTTAGGATAGATTAAGTGAATTTCGTAGGGAAAATAGGTATTTATTCAGCCACATCCGAGTATGTAGCAAACGAACATTGAGGAATATTGAAAAGAACAAACTCATCTAAAATCAAAAGCCAGCTGCCTTTCCTTTCTTTGCCAACGAAGTAGCTACCACTTTGTGTGACGTGTATGAGAATTACGATATTTCTGACCGCCACTGTATCGTATAATTCAGTAAATAGCTTCGTACGGTGTCAATCTATAAATCACTAATATAGGGCATGTGTGTGTCTATCTGTGTATGAAGTTATGAATTTATAGGCATGCAAGAATACAAATGGCGTATTTCTAAGTCTGTCTGTCTGTCTGTCTGTCTGTCTGTCTATCTATCTATCTATCTATCTATCTATCCATTTCTCTCTCTCATTATACACACACACACACACACACACACACACACACACACACACTCACACATATATAAATATATATACATCCATGCATATATACATGCAAGAGTGGCTGTGTGGTAAGTAGCTTGCTTCCCAATCACATGGTTCCGAGTTCAGTTCCAATGCATGGCACCTTGGGCAAGTGTCTTCTCCTATAGCCTCGGGTCGACCAAAGCC
>NW_026356807.1:0-395 GCF_001194135.2 Octopus bimaculoides | reverse complement strand
TTCAGAGTCAGAAGTTATACAGATCGACTGAGAAAATGTAAACGAAAGACTATATAATTTAGTCGGTCAGTCAGTTTCTTGTTTCTGCTAACATTGCCACCGTTTCCATGACAATATATATCGATTGCTCATACTGGTATACAAAACCAGAAATGTATTCTAGTGTTGTGGCATACTCATTCTTTGTAGTTGTGTAACCCCAGATCAGTCCACATTAAAACCTTGCAATACTTTATTTTGTTTTAGGGTTAGTGTATCTAAGATTACATTATCCAGTACCTGCTTTCTTTTAAAGATGATAATGTGAAAGTCAATGAATTTCCCTTAAGAGAATCGCATTTACCTACTAGAAATAATTGAATAATTCCACCCAAAATCATATCCTGCCAATATAT
>NW_026356806.1:0-513 GCF_001194135.2 Octopus bimaculoides | reverse complement strand
ATATATATGTGTATGTGTATAACTGTACAGTTACACAAACACATACGTACACATGCGCACATATATACACCTTCACAAACATATTCACTCATACACAAGCATATTCTTACACGTATGGGGACTTAAAAAATGCATACATACACAGATGTGTGTACAGGAACGTATGTACGTGTATGTATATACATCTGTACATACATATAAATGAAAGACATATTCAGATACATGTTTTTTTTCATGCATTCATACACTCATACCTACAGACGTATTCATGCGCATGTGTTTATAACAGTAAAAAGGATAATCAAGCAGTTGTCACAATATTTCACACACATATTCCCCTATAGATATATACATATACAAAAACAGCCCCCCACATACACATACACACACACACATGCACACAAACATATACACATACATCTTCCTACGTATATATCTGTGTATGTGTTTATGCCCGTGTATGTAATCATATATACATACATATGTGAGTGTGTATATATATATATATATATA
>NW_026356805.1:0-210 GCF_001194135.2 Octopus bimaculoides | reverse complement strand
ATGATGATGATAGTGTTGAACATTCTACATGTGATGGCGGTATTTGATGATAATGAATGACGCTGATATTAATGATAATGATTTGGAATGGAAAGATGCTAATGACTGGGGAAATAACAAAGAGAATGAGAATGATGAGGGTGATTATGGCATTGGACGAGGACGTCTACGTTTATCGCGACAGAGAAAAAACTGAGAAGTGTCAAAGTG
>NW_026356804.1:534-941 GCF_001194135.2 Octopus bimaculoides | reverse complement strand
TATATATATATATATAAACATAATACATAAATACATACATATATATGTATATATAGGCATATATACACACAGATATGCATACATCATAGATATGTATATCATACATGCATATGTATGTGTGTGTGTATGTGTGTGTGTACTGTAGGGTGTGTGTGTTAAAAAACAAATGCACAAGTATCTCAAGATGATTACGAAGACACATGCAGACAATAAACTATTACAAACACACATATCTATATACAGATGTATGTGTGTGTTTGTGTGTGTATGTATGTGAGTATCTCTCTATCTCTCTCTCTCTCGCTCTCCCTCTCTCTCTATCTCTCTCTCTCTCTCTCTCACTTTCTGTGTGTGTGAGCTTGTGTGCTTGTTTCTGTGTGTCTGTGTGTTTGTGTGTATGCATATGT
>NW_026356804.1:257-383 GCF_001194135.2 Octopus bimaculoides | reverse complement strand
ACACTTACACATATATACATATATGCATATTCATAAATGTATGTTTCATAGATATACGTATATACATGAGTATGTATGTGAGTGTGTGTGTATGTGTGTGTGTGTATGTGTGTGTGTGTGTGTTTG
>NW_026356804.1:0-247 GCF_001194135.2 Octopus bimaculoides | reverse complement strand
TGTGTTTGTGTGTGTGTGTCTGTACATAAATGTATTCACGTGTAAATATATATGCATATATTTGTATATGTCTCTGTCTGTGTGTCTGTGTGTATATGCATTAATAAACAATAGTATATAGTTATATTTTTATATATACCTACTATATAATTATGTGTATATATATATATTTATATATACATACATAGAAATATATATATATATGTTTATATATATATATGTGTGTGTCTGTGTGTGTATATATATA
>NW_026356803.1:0-409 GCF_001194135.2 Octopus bimaculoides | reverse complement strand
GGACGTTAAACGATGATGATGATGATGATGATACATACATATATATATATGTATGTATGTATGTATATGCATGTATGTTTTTCTAAGATTCTCAGGATTGTCAGTAGGAACAAGGGAAATGATTCAGAGGAAGGTGATGTCAATTAGATTATAACTGTGGAGCCTCCAGAATATGATACCATGTCATAAACAAATGTGAAGACAAAAAATTACAGTGACTCAGAATAATTTTCAATTTTTATGCTTTTCTCAGACCCCAATAGCAGAGCAGGTGAAAGTTGATACATTGCTAGAAATATCCGTTAAATATCCTTCCTCTTTCTCAGACTTAAAGGAAGACATATTGTTCCATGTAGTCAATGGTATATAATAATAATAATAATAATAATAATAATAATAATAATAATAA
>NW_026356802.1:0-245 GCF_001194135.2 Octopus bimaculoides | reverse complement strand
CGCCATGCAGTGGGAATTGATCTGGATCCATGTGGTTAGGAAGCAAACATCTTATGACAGAGCTGCGTGTATACATTATTTTAATCATGGCATAGGGGGTACATTTTCCCATTCCAATGATGTTTTTGTTTACCGTATTATTAAGATCGATGGAACTATAAATATCGAGCATTCAGTACCTGAGGACGCGCAGTGATCAGACACACACGCAGATGTGTCTATTTATAGATATGTTCATATGCGTG
>NW_026356801.1:0-409 GCF_001194135.2 Octopus bimaculoides | reverse complement strand
TATATATATATATACATATATATATACATATATACATGCATACACACGTACATATATACATGCATACATCCATACATATATACATACATATATACATGCATACATACATACATATACACAAACATACGTACATTCATACATACATTCATTCATACATACATACATACATACATACATACATACATACATACATATAAACATGCATGCATATATGTAAAAAGTTGACCCTTTGCAAGCGTAGCATTCTACGTCAGAAGTGCCATTCTGGAGAGATCAATTGCATTAGAGATGACATTGCCAAACATCATAAATGTGACATTTTTAACAGAGGGGATAATAATGGTGAAATTGGATGAGGAGCATACACGTATGTATGTATGTATGTATGTATGTATGTATGTATGTATGT
>NW_026356800.1:0-203 GCF_001194135.2 Octopus bimaculoides | reverse complement strand
ATTCACCTCGCAACTTCTCTTCGAAGCAATTTTTCATCGAAGCAACTTTTAAACAAAGCAACTTTTCGCCAGATCCCTTATTACTCATCTAAACGACTTCATATTGAATTAATATTTTGCGGTTTGTAATTATTTGTAATACAAGATAAAGATTAGCTTGCTTACCAAGCACATGGTTCCGGGTTCAGTCCCACTGCGTGGCA
>NW_026356798.1:0-289 GCF_001194135.2 Octopus bimaculoides | reverse complement strand
ATGCACACAAACACACACATTAGTCATTTGTTTTTTTTATCCAAAACTACATCAAAAGTACTGAATAGATCTTTCTGAAATTTGGAAATTATATTCTATGCATAACGACCATAATCACCATGAAAATTCATATATTTTTCATATTGATGAAATTTTAACCATACATATTACACACAAATAAAGTAATGTTTCTAAAATTTCTTCTTTTAGGAAGTTACAAAGACCCCTTCATGGGGACCTCCCACCCACAATTTAGTCATTTTTCCTAAGCAAAGACGAATACAGTTGT
>NW_026356797.1:0-348 GCF_001194135.2 Octopus bimaculoides | reverse complement strand
GTTTCAGCCAAGTGGCTGCGGTCATGCTGGTGCACCACCGTGATATACATTTCGGAAGATATCACATCAACGGATATTCTGTTGACAGAAGAAAGTTCTTTTGTCATAAAGCTAGGACAGCAGATGGGGTGGGGGTGGAGTGAGATGCTGTTTTTTTCTCTCCCTTTCTTAGGGGTGGGTCACTGATGTTTGGAAGGGAGCAGGAAGATGTTGAGGAGGGGAAGGTGTATGAGCCGAGATGGAAGGAGGGGGTAAATTGAGGGTGGTGGCGGAGGAGGAGGCAGGTTAGGTTGTGAAGGGTGGGGTTAGGTACTATGGTAGATGATGATGATGATGATGATGATGATG
>NW_026356796.1:0-203 GCF_001194135.2 Octopus bimaculoides | reverse complement strand
TTCAAGCGACTCCATTTAATTGAACAATGCAATCATTACATCAGTTTAAAGGCAGTTCCATCTTCAGCTGCACAAATAAATAAATAAATAGAATTTTAACAAGTAGGAGACATTAATATAATTTTCTCAAATATTTTAACAGAGCAAGAAAGGGGAAGAAATTCATATTGTCGCTATTGTAGCTAAGAATAGACTACACTTCC
>NW_026356795.1:0-341 GCF_001194135.2 Octopus bimaculoides | reverse complement strand
TAAAGGTCCACAATAAGTGGGTAAGAGTTTATATTAATACCTGTGATATTGGTCGGTACTAAAAGTAATAAATTTCGGGGTATTAATCAAGATACTTTATTACTTTCCGTTACTTTTTTTTATCGAGTTGCTGAAATCCTGCGGGAAGTGGGGAGGGGGTTGTGGTCAGTTCCGTTATCTAATTGGTCATCTAATTGTTTTGAAGGGCCATGACTTTGTAATGGTTGGCTAATGGATAACCGATAGCATAAACAACAAAGTAGGCAAAAATATATATAAATGTATATAAATAAAAACAAAAAACAAATAATCCAAGGTTAACTATTAGTAGGTAGGATAGT
>NW_026356794.1:0-220 GCF_001194135.2 Octopus bimaculoides | reverse complement strand
TTGCATTAGGTGGTAACAATTCAAAGTGAATTACTCCTTTGCAATCCTACAAGTTAGAGAGAAGAACCTTTTTCCCATGAAGTTCCCTTCTCGGTTGTGGTTGAACTTTTTCCCTTTTACCAAGTCACTGTTTACGATGTTTAACATTTCAATAGAAGATACATTTTTTTTCACCAGTCACAAGTCTATCCAAAAAAGGGTGAAATGAGTTCGCGAGAAT
>NW_026356793.1:0-273 GCF_001194135.2 Octopus bimaculoides | reverse complement strand
CATCCTTTACCTTATTTCCGACCACCGGCCGAGTATACGCGTGGAGACAGACAAAAGAAGCATTTGACCCAACCTGCCTTCTTCCAACTGTTATTCTGTTATGATCTGGAGGTTGCTATATCTTGGGAATACGCCGGCCCAATGTTTTCCCTTCATGACAGAATTAATAGTCAAGTTTATTTAATCATTTTATCTGATCGGATCTGTTTCCAGAGGGAAACGAAATCATTCAGGATGATAATGCACCAATTCACACAGCTAAAGTTGTTACTG
>NW_026356792.1:0-548 GCF_001194135.2 Octopus bimaculoides | reverse complement strand
TAAAGAGAGAGACAGACATGTTGTTGTCTTTGGAGAGTCATTACACCAATAATAACACACGCATTGGTTCAATTCCACTTCTTTAGAGTTAGTCAATCGGTTAAATATCTAACTAACTTAACTAATCGATCGTTTGTTTAACGTGCTGGTTAAGCAATCAATCTTGCAAACCAAACACGAAAACGAAGTGTGTGCGTATGTAAGTATATATCTTTCTTTTATTTGTGTCAGCTATTAGACTACGGCCATGCTGGTGCACCTACTTATTCTATCAATTCTTTTTTAACGAACCGCTAATTTACATGGACGTAAATACGCCAGCACCGGTTCTCTGGCAGTGGTGGGGAATAAACACAAACATACACACGCATATATACGACGGGCTTCTTTCAGTTTCCACTTGCCAAATCTATTCAGAAGGATTTAGTCTGCCCAAGACTATAGTAGAAGACATATGTCCAAGTTGCCATGCAGTGGGACTGAACCAGGAACCATGTGGTTCAGAAGTAAGCTTCCTACCACACAGGCACACACACACACACACACAC
>NW_026356791.1:0-723 GCF_001194135.2 Octopus bimaculoides | reverse complement strand
CTATCTATCTATCTATCTGTCTGTCTGTCTGTCTATCTATCTGTCTATCTCTATCTCTTTATCTACACACGCGTATGCGCGCGCGCACACAACACACACGCAAATGCACACACACAAATGTGTGTCTGCATCTGTATTTGTAACGTGAGTTGATCGAAGTGGTTCGATTGTTCTATCGAATGAAATGCATTCAGTATCGTCCTCTCTCCATTTATTGAAGTCGTTCACTTTCATCTATCCGCCAACCTGACCAAACAATCAGAAAAGTAAAGAAGACATTACAAGTGACACGTGAATCCCGTCTAAATCAAACAAACGTGTTAAGAATCATTATTTGGAATTTATGAAATATAAATTGGACCAAACATCGCTTCTTGTACTTTAAGCAATTCCTTAACAAATGACAACTCACTGAGTAGGGATGGCTGATGAGTCGAGAAGAAGGAGTACGCGGCATGTGAATGGTGCTGCTTTTAGCTGGTTAGTGAATAATGAGTAGTGAGTAATGAGTAGTGAATACTCGATTAAACACCATATGCACTTTGCTTTATGACCAAATGTTCTACACCTCATGTAATCTATCTATCTATCTATCTATCTATCTATCTCTCAATCAGTCTGTCTGTCCGTCTGTCTCTCTGTCTGTCTATCTCTCTATCTATCTATTTGTATACGTATATATGTATATATATACATATACATACATATATATATGTATATATA
>NW_026356790.1:0-342 GCF_001194135.2 Octopus bimaculoides | reverse complement strand
GGCAAGTTAAAAGAAAAACGAAGTAACCCCTATTTAATAAACAAATCTAACAGAGCACAGGGTATGGTATGCTTATATATGCGACAAATAAAGATGAATACACATGAAGGCTGATAAATGGAAGATCTCAAGTATAATTTATTTTCAGGCTGCAAGAATCATTTGTTGGTTAAAACATGTCAGAGGTGCCTTAAATATATCGAGATAAATCGCTAAACATTTACACTTCAAATTCGATAACAGATAAGTCGTTTATATTTCAGTCTTCGCTTGTCTTTTATCTTTTACTTGCTTCGGTTGTGAGAGTGCGGCCATGCTGGGGCACCCCCTTGTAGAGTTTTT
>NW_026356789.1:0-635 GCF_001194135.2 Octopus bimaculoides | reverse complement strand
TACATATATATATATGTATATATATATGTATATTGACATACATACATATACACATGTACATACACATCTACGTATGTATACATATACACGCGTGCGCAATCGCACAAATATATGACTATATCTACCCTTCTGGCAATTGATATCGATCACTTGTTCAATTGTTCAATTGTTCCTACATCTTTTTGTTGTTTTTTATGTTGACATTTGACCGCTTTGAATCTTTTAGATTCAATAATTCATCTATGATATGGTGATATTTTCATATTTGATGTCACATCTAAAAGCTTGAATAGCAGTTGTTTTCTGATTCTAAATACAGAGATAACACGATAAGGATTTTTACAATTCTATTGTTAATCCTCTTAATGTCAATGCCGTTGCTTTTCTTGATTGAAATGTATATATATGTGTGTGTGTGTGTGTGTGTGTGTGTGTGTGTGTGTGTGTGTGTGTGTGTGTGTGTGTGTGTGTGTGTGTGTGTGTGTGTGTGTCTGTGTGTGTATGCGTCTATGTGTGTATGCGCGTGTGTGTCAGTGTATGCGTGTGCCTGTGTGTTTGTGAGCGCTTGCGCGTGTGTACGGGCCTCTTTGATTGTGTAAACACACGCACGAATATATATACATATATATATATAT
>NW_026356788.1:0-280 GCF_001194135.2 Octopus bimaculoides | reverse complement strand
ATATACAGGGTGTCCACAAAGTCTGGGTACATGGGGATTAACACACACTTAAAGCAATTATTATTTCTTGTATTTAATTGTTCATGTTATGATTTCATTTACTCCATGTACTCAGACCTTGTGGACATCCTGTATATATACATATATATATATATATATATATATAATATACATACATGAGAGGTAATCACTTTATAGGTGCAAAATCAATGGTGATTTTTGACCAGCCATAACAACCTTCTAAGAAAATATAAGTACATGCATATAATTTAGTAATATC
>NW_026356787.1:0-267 GCF_001194135.2 Octopus bimaculoides | reverse complement strand
TAGATAGATAGATAGATAGATAGATAGATAGATCGCGGTGTAGGAAGAAAGTTAGCTTCGAGCAATTCGTACTAAATATAAATAGTGGTTTATTGAGACCAAAGGTTACAGGTTATTTTTCTTTATCGAAGAACGTGCGTCAACATGTACCTCCTTGCGACAACGTAGCCTTTAATTTAATCAAGATATCTTTCGCCTGAAGAGTAGCCAACGGTATACACCTCACTTGGATTTTACCACTTCTGAGATTCCGCTCGCTATGAAACA
>NW_026356786.1:0-246 GCF_001194135.2 Octopus bimaculoides | reverse complement strand
TAGATAGATAGATAGATAGATAGATAGATAGATATTAATTATGCATGTATGATACATATGTGTATCGGTGCTCCAGCATGGCCGCAGCCACATTACAGAAACAACTAAAAGAATAAAAGAATATGCGCTTGAGTGCATGTGTATGTATCTACATAATGTATGTGTGCGCATATATTTGTAGGTGAGTGAACGTATGTATGTATATGTATGTATATATGTATGTATGTACGTGTGTATGTAAGTATG
>NW_026356785.1:0-621 GCF_001194135.2 Octopus bimaculoides | reverse complement strand
GCTCCAGCATGGCCACCGTCAAATGACTGAAACAAGTAAAAGAGTAAAAGGGTAACACTACAAGTTATCTAAATCCCAACTTTTCAATCGCCTCAATCCATTGTCTAGCGTTATTAGCATAAAAATCTTTAACATAACGAAGTGATGCTACAAAGGTATATAAATTTAAACATCAAATATAAGTAAGAAAATACATATAACACAGAATTTCAATGTATCCCACCACCCCTGGCAAGTAATACTAAATGCCAAATGCACTTCTAATTATATAGACAGACAGACAGAGAGGCAGACAGGCAGACTTATAATGATCTTTGTCAATTTCTTCTTTCTTCTTTTTCTTTCTTTTATTATGCTAAGGTGTTCCATTTCTCAGCGAAACCTTTTACTTATCAAGGCTGACAATTTCTGTTTACACAAACACAATACATATGATTAATTTAATAGAATTGTCGTCTTTTATCTCCTTAATAAAATAAACACTACAAATAAACAGACAGAAATTCTGGTATCCAGGTTGCAAATGAACCTTCCTTTTGAGTATTGTTAGTTTGTATGTCTTTTATCTTTGGCTGTGGAGGCGCAATGGCCCAGTAGTTAGGGCAGCGGACTCGCGGTCAT
>NW_026356784.1:0-214 GCF_001194135.2 Octopus bimaculoides | reverse complement strand
ATATATACATATATATATATATGCACACACATGTATGTATATGACGTAACAAATATATATGTATATAATTTAACGAATATATATATGTATATAATGTAATGAATATATATATATATATAATGTATCGAATATATGTGTATATAATGTAATGAATATATACGTATATGTATATGTGTATATAATGTAACGAATGTATATGTGTATATAATGTAAC
>NW_026356783.1:0-226 GCF_001194135.2 Octopus bimaculoides | reverse complement strand
TGATTAAAGAAAATTTAAATAACAACAAGACGAACCAACGAACTTATTCTAATGACTGTAATAATATTTATTCATGTATGTAGTTTAATTTTATTTAATCTTTGTTCAGATTCTTCATAACCTTCAAAGAAATCTATATTTTACAATGAAATTTTGCAGAGATACGTATTAGAGTCTACTCTTACTCTTTTACTTGTTTCAGTCTTTTGACTGCGGCCATGCTGGA
>NW_026356782.1:377-486 GCF_001194135.2 Octopus bimaculoides | reverse complement strand
TACATACATACATACATACATACATACACACATATCTGCTAACAGACACATATATACACATACATACATGTGTGTATGTGTGTGTATGTATGTATGTATGTATGTATGT
>NW_026356782.1:0-367 GCF_001194135.2 Octopus bimaculoides | reverse complement strand
TACATACATGTGTGTATGTGTGTGTATGTATGTATGTATGTATGTATGTATGTAGCCACACACACACCCAGTGAGTAGTCTTTTCTCCACATATATACACATACATCTGTATGCATACATATACCTATACACATACATACACACAAATACACGTATATTTTATACACACACACACATTGACCCCAGTGTTTAGTTGGTACAGTCTTTTATCGACCCTAAAAAGCTGAAAGGCTACGCTAACCTCGGCTAACTAGAGATGTAATGCCGGAAGATAAGCTGCAAAGCATTTTGTCCGACATGTTAATGATTCTGCCAGATCACCACCTGAATAATAATAATAATAATAATAATAATAATAATAATAATA
>NW_026356781.1:0-708 GCF_001194135.2 Octopus bimaculoides | reverse complement strand
CACACACACACACACACACACACATGTCTTGAAAATATATTTCATAAAAATAGTAAACTGTTTAATGTTCATACACAGCTCTTAAGTGGTAGTGATGAGTTATTTCCCCTTAAATATCTGAAGTGTCAATGCCAAGAAAAGGAAAAGAAAGTTAAAGGAAAATGAAGCAATCGAAGAAGGAAAATTGAAAATAGGGCGAAGTAAGTACAATGTAATCTCAAGATCGATACATCGATAATAGAAGGAGATGTAGTGAATATAAGCAATAGATCTCTTTGTGTTATTCTCTCCCTAGTCTCCGTTTGTTCTGTTTCTTATTATTGAGTTATCGATCTCTCTCATATCTACATTTATTCTAATTTTCAATTATTTCTTTTAATCTTCGATTTTTTCATTATTCTTTTATGGATCCTTTTTCTTTATCGTTTCATTTTTTTAATTACTTTTTTCCATATAACATTTTTTTACATTCTAGGAAATAATTCGGGCCGCCTCCTCGGAACTATCCAAGAAGTAATTTCCCCCTCCTCGGAACTTTCCAGGAAGTGATTCCTCCCCTCCTCCCCTCCTTGGATCTTTCCAGGAAATAATTTCCCCCCTCCTCGGAACTTTCCAAGAAGTAATTCACCCCCTTCTCCTCGGAACTTTCCAGGAACTAATTCGATCCCCTCCTCGGAACTTTCCAGAAAGTAATTCGCACCCTCCTCG
>NW_026356780.1:0-428 GCF_001194135.2 Octopus bimaculoides | reverse complement strand
GAACCCTCGACGTCGTAAGCGACGGAGTGCCAACAACAACAACATACATTTATAAATTCTCATTTGTACATAGATGTATAAGGTGATGTACCAGCAAATTTGCACAGAAACCTAGAAATACTCGGCTTCACGTAGAAAGAAGAAAAGAAACTGACGCAGATTCTTCCAATCCAATCTATTAGTGACAGAATGAAATCTTGTAAGACATTCCAAAAATTCTCCATCTGAGATTCTTATGTGAATAGATGCACACAGGTGTATGCAACAACTGTTAACCAACACACCAACTCAACCACACATTTACAAACACTGGGAATTCTCTTAACCCAAAACGTCTTGTTGCTTTGTTAGCGAACGGTTTGAACTCTTTTAAGAGCTTAAATAAAACACTTAGAAAAAGACATACATATATATATATATATATATAG
>NW_026356779.1:0-330 GCF_001194135.2 Octopus bimaculoides | reverse complement strand
GGGGTAAGAGCTCTCTAAACTTGGCCCAGGCTATTCTTATTCTATATATATACATATCTAGGCATGTATATATACATATCTATACATGTATATATATAAGGTATCATCAACATCATCATTTAACATTTGCTTTCCATGCTATATATATATATATATATATATATATATATATATATATAACGTGAGAGAGTTAGTGGTTGGGGGTTCCACCCACTAAGGGATAGTATCTATCCAGTATACTGCTGGGAGGGTACCCAATTATTGCTGCACTATTGCAATCCTAGGTGCAATCAATGGGAGCGGGTAAAAGTGGAGGTTTTACCCCAAATT
>NW_026356778.1:0-471 GCF_001194135.2 Octopus bimaculoides | reverse complement strand
AGCATTTTTGTAAGATCAAGTAGAGATTCTGCTTGATTTCACTCTTTGTGCATCACTCCTGGGGCATTGTTGCCTTCAAGCCACCTGATGTTGGGGAAGTTGAAGTCACCCATCAGGAGTATAGTAGTACATTGATCCAATTGTGTTAGCACATTCTTTGCCACATTGAGGCTTTCATTAAATTTCCCATCATGATTTGAGGCATCAGGTGGATATCACTATATCAAGTTGCTTCAGATATACTATGAGTGTGTCAAACATTGAGTTCAAATCCGATAACACGGTTAATGGTGTGATATCTTTGTGGATGTACATTGCAGCTCCACTATGACTTCTTTTTCTTTTGTCTGTACAGAAGATAGCATACATTGTATGTGCATCTCTGTGTTATTTATCACTGAAGATAGATGTGTTTCTCTAAGTGCAATGCATATAGCCTGATTGCATGCAGAAAGATTCTTGAAGTGTGCA
>NW_026356777.1:0-268 GCF_001194135.2 Octopus bimaculoides | reverse complement strand
ACGCCGATCGAGGCTCCCTCTGCCCTGTTTCCCCTTCCGGTCGACTCGCCTTTCCGGTCAGCCTCCCCAGACACTGACGTCATACCACAGGATATACGTACGTGCCTACGTAAGTATGTATGGATGTACGTGCGTGCGTACGTACGTATGTATGTACTTACGTGCCTATGTACGCTTGTATGGATTTACGTATGTACCTACGTACGTATGTATGGATGTACGTGAGTACCTACGTACGTATGTATGGATGTACGTACGTACCTAGGTA
>NW_026356776.1:0-209 GCF_001194135.2 Octopus bimaculoides | reverse complement strand
ATAATAATAATAATAATAATAATAATAATAATAATAATAATAGAAGAAACTTTCAAAATACAAAGACCTGGAAATAGAGGTAACTCGAATTGGGAATCTAAAAACAGAAAGAATTCCTATCATAGTAGGTGCCTTAGGTATAATAAAAAATATTCAGCTAAATACATAACAAAGACACCAGGACTTACAAATATATATAACATACAGAA
>NW_026356775.1:0-345 GCF_001194135.2 Octopus bimaculoides | reverse complement strand
ATATATATATATATATATACATTAATACACATACAGACAAACAAATATATGTCTCTGTGTGTGTTTGTGTGTGTGTGCTTATATGTTATATTTTGACATGGACATGTGCAAGACTTCGTACATTAACCCGCATTTACTTGTAATTATTTACTCATAACATTTCAAAATTGGTGTCCCCACGAGATATATTCAATATGGATACATATGATATTGATTCCATTTCTAATCGAAATCTCCTAGAAAATTCTGAGATACTTTCGGGTAGAAGAATAAAATATGTGCATATGTATGTATATATAAGTGTTTGTAAGTGTGAGCATAGTGTGTATGTATGTATGTATGTAT
>NW_026356774.1:299-454 GCF_001194135.2 Octopus bimaculoides | reverse complement strand
TCTCTCGTAACTTCATTATCACCATTTGAATTATGCGTATTTATACTAATACTATTTTCATTTACATACGCAATACGTACATAAACGCTCAATACATACATGGATACATACACACACATGCAAACACACATACATACATACATACATACATACAT
>NW_026356774.1:0-103 GCF_001194135.2 Octopus bimaculoides | reverse complement strand
CATACATACATACATACATGCATTCATACATACATGCATACATACATACGTCTCAGTGAAAACCTCAATAAAATGTAAACACAATAGACCTGATATAATGATT
>NW_026356773.1:0-251 GCF_001194135.2 Octopus bimaculoides | reverse complement strand
GGCACTCTAGGCCAAGCCTATACTTCTTTGCATTGAGAGGTCACAGCTCTCACAGCATGTAGTTAAATATCTGAGGAATGAATCATAGGACAGATTTCATTGGTTAAAATATGTTGAACTTTACATACAATTTTTTTTTTAATGTAATGAATGTTGTCATATAGGGTCTATAGAGTTTACCATCTGTCTCATTCTGATATCCTTACACCAAAGCTGACCACTATATTTTACAATGCACAAGGTAGATTAAT
>NW_026356772.1:0-344 GCF_001194135.2 Octopus bimaculoides | reverse complement strand
TATATATATATATATATATATATATATAGATAGATATAAATAGATAGATAGATGGATAGATATAAATAGATAGATAGATAGATATATATATATATATATAGATAGATATAAATAGATAGATAGATAGATATATAGATAGATCCAGAGATTTTCATACTACTTATATATCCAAATGAGTAAGTCCATATTCCTCTCACTCTCCGCGCATAGGAAGTTTACACGTTCTCTATAAATGTATGGCCGTGCCCCAGCATGGTCACACTCAGATAACTGAATATATATATATGCGTGTGTGTGTCTGTGTGTATACATACACATATATATATATATATATATGTATATAT
>NW_026356771.1:0-367 GCF_001194135.2 Octopus bimaculoides | reverse complement strand
TGTATTGCCTCGTGTTTATATGTTAATCTTGGCTTTCCTGCTGATGATAGTTGGCATAGCAAATTATTTTATTTTGCTGAAAATAGCTTGAAACCATGGTTCAGGAAATAGATGGTAAACGTTTTTATTTTTCATTCACTTTCGAAATTATCCCTAATTGTGGTTTGGAGGTTGACTGCTCCTTGTAGCGGGTTAGATATCCTTTTATAGACATCTCTCTTATGTGTTTAAATGTACACTGTATTTATTTATATGGATAATATATATCTATTGACTAGTTTCTTCTCGCTAGACCACTGGTAGCAAAAAGAATTTGTAAATTCACTCTTTTGCTACCCTGAGATTTATTATTATTAATATATATATA
>NW_026356770.1:0-237 GCF_001194135.2 Octopus bimaculoides | reverse complement strand
GTATGTATGTATGTATGTATGTATGCATGCATTTATCTATGTATGTATTTACGTATAGATGCGTGCTTTTATACTTACAGGGATAAGTGCTTGTCAATGTATCTTCTTTCAAGTGTGATGTAATCTATGTGTATGTGATTTGTGCAGATGTGCATCTGTTTAAATGGCATTTCCTATTTTTCATTGATATATAAATATATGTGTGTATGTGTGTGTGTATGTGTATGTGTGTATGTA
>NW_026356769.1:0-494 GCF_001194135.2 Octopus bimaculoides | reverse complement strand
AGACCGTGTTTACATAAGACTACCAGAAGCATCGAATGAAGCAATAGATTCAACAGTCGTGGTGTGTATGTGTCTGGAGATAATATAATAACATCATAAAACCAATCTGCTACATGTTCCGATTGTCTTTCAACATTTTATCAAATTTATTGCATACCTTTTGCACAATAACTGCTCTGCGTTTATTTTATTTTATTTCATTTTCTTTTAGCCCTTCATTTTTATTATGCCCTCTCTCTCTCTTTCTCTGTCTGTCTGTCTGTCTGTCTGTCTGTCTGTCTGTCTGTCTGTCTGTCTCTCTCTCTCTCTCTCTCTCTCTCTCTCTTTCTCCACGCACACATACACACTCTTTCTCTTTGTCGCATTTCCTCTCCTAAGTCTCTCTCTTTCTGCACCTCGCTCTTTTCTTTTACATGTGATATATGCTTGTGGAGGCGCAGTGGTTCAGTGGTTAGGGCAGCGGACTCGCGGTCATAGAATCGCGGTTTCGATTC
>NW_026356768.1:0-219 GCF_001194135.2 Octopus bimaculoides | reverse complement strand
TTTGGGCAACAAACTTTCTGACTGAAATTGGTAAAAAGAAAACTGTGTGAAACACCTATTAGATAGCTTGTATCTATGAATAGACGAGTGTCTTGTCTCAAAGCCCATTGTCATGTGCTGAATCTATTTGAAGGTTATGTTAAATGTTCATGGTTCTGTGCAATGCCCAGTCACTTACTACTATTAGCGTGTAATTCTTTGAATGGTCAACTACGATCC
>NW_026356767.1:0-458 GCF_001194135.2 Octopus bimaculoides | reverse complement strand
ATACATACATACATGCATACATACATGCATACATACATGCATACATACAAGTGAATATCTCTTTCAAAATTAAAGAAGATAACAATGGGCAACCATTTCGAAATCTCCAGCTTCCGTATCCGCATTACGAATTTACATCCATGTTAATTATAACTGGTACTTTTGAATTTGTGAGTAAATGCTTAACTGACAGTTTGGATGAGCGTGGATTTACAGAGAAAGAAATCAACCAACTGACTCGCTCATGACAAATACAAGCTGTAAGCAGAAGAGTAAAAGTATGCAAGACTTTTCTCAAGTTTAAAATGTGACATTGTTTCCGTTATCTGCATTCCAATGCTGGAACTTTGTATCTTTGCTGGAAACCAGCTCCTTCTTCAAAGAAGAATTTAAAGAATTGAAAACAGAAAAGCCGACCAAAGCCTTGTGAGTGGATTTGGTTGACGGAAACTGAAAGA
>NW_026356766.1:0-381 GCF_001194135.2 Octopus bimaculoides | reverse complement strand
TTAGTGGGGTTACAAACAGCACCACACGCAGGTTGATGCATTACAACTGTATACACACACACACATATGTTTGTACGTATATATGATGTATGTATGTATGTATGTATGTATGTATGTATGGTGTGATTGTGTTTTCGTTAGTGTATATGAGCAAATCTTGTACTTACCCTCCATATTCCACCAGTTATTGCTGGGATAGACTTCATCTGGGTCTCTGCTAATCGTCTCAGGAAATAATAGTCTTGTGCCAGAATACATTTCGTTCTGATTTTTCTTATGGTTGCATCGATTACAGCATTGCTAGTCTCACCAGGTTTCAGGGTCAAATCTTCGGCATAGACGTGTCTGGCAATGCCAAGACAAATGCCCACTAACAGAAGA
>NW_026356765.1:0-446 GCF_001194135.2 Octopus bimaculoides | reverse complement strand
TGTCTATAATAGAAAGGATTATTAAATGCCTTACGCCATTTCTCCCGGTTCTCTATGCTGTTAAATAAAATCTCACATGCTCAATGGTATCGACTCACTCCCTATCTACAAAACTATTGTCCTTCTGATGAAATTATAAACAGTTACTAACAATGATCATTAAGACGGCGAGCTGTCAGTATCGTTAGCAGGCCAGGTCAAGTGCTTAGCGGCATTTCGTCCGATTTTACGTTTTCAGTTCAAATTCCGCCGAGATCGACTTTGCCTTTCATGCTTCGGGGTCAATAAAGTATTAGTTGAACACTGGACTTGATGTAACTGCCCGCTTCCCCAAAATTGTTGGCCTTGCGTTCAAAATTTGAAAGCATTATTAATAGTGATTCTTTCTTTCAAATTTTTCAGTGATGCAACCTTCAAAGAACAGTCTGTTTTGAGAAGCCAGCATC
>NW_026356764.1:0-854 GCF_001194135.2 Octopus bimaculoides | reverse complement strand
TGTCCCCTCTGTGTGTAGCCCCTTGTGGGTAGTAAAGAAATAACATATATTTTTTTATATATATATATATATATATATTTATATATATATACACATATTTATATATATATATACATATATAATGATACCTAACAACAAACACTAAGATTTATATATATTAATGTTTGAACTGCAGATCTGCTAAGGTGCGTCTTTGAATAATTTTAGTCGAACGGATCGACCTCAATGCTTATTTTTTAAAGCCTTGTACTTATTCCACTAGACCCTTTTGCCGAACCGTTAAGTTACAGGGACATAAACACACAAGCACTGCTTGTCAAACGGTGGTGGATGACAAACACAGACAGACTCATACGCACACGCATATATATATATATACACACACACACATGAAGCGCTTCTTTCAGTTTCCGTTCTGCAAATCCAACTACAAGACTTTGGTCGGCCCAAGATTTTGTAGATGACATCTGCTCAAGGTACCCCGCAGTAAGACTGAACCTATAATCATGTGGCTGAGAAGCAAACTTCTTTATTTCATAAATTTTGCCATAAAGGCATTACATAGAGAAGACAAACAAAGACCGACAAACATAAAGAAGCTTCGGGCTGGACACGGACATTAATGAATGAAATGAATACAAAAATATGAGTAAAAAATGGGAGAGGCATCGGCGCCCGCCGACGGACAATCCTTCAAAAACCTTGTTCAATAAAAATTACCATTACAACAACAAAATCAAATCAAATCAAGTTCTATAGCCCTCCACATCCGGGCCCCCAAGCAAGATTCCTGCTGCCTGCAGAAAAGCCCGCAATGGCTGGCCCGGCTTCATGGGGATGAAGTCCTTCTTGTC
>NW_026356763.1:0-249 GCF_001194135.2 Octopus bimaculoides | reverse complement strand
ATGCATGTATGTATGCTGGCATATATGAATCGATGAACGTATGTATGTATAACGAATGGCAATTTGAATCACAGAATGGAAGAGAGCGTATGAGAAACAATATGTCGCCTCTAAAGATAACAATTAAATCCGATTTGACGAATGGTTTGTTTGCCTTTGTTTTAACAGATTCCAATTTGTTTTTGATAAGGTACTACATCATCGTCTTTATTCTTATCAACGACACTAAAATATTAAATTATGAAGTGA
>NW_026356762.1:0-402 GCF_001194135.2 Octopus bimaculoides | reverse complement strand
TTGGTTTACCCTCGAATAACTAGGTTATGACCACTTAATTTACACAAATTATTAATTTTTAGTTTACACAAATTTTTAATGAACCGGATCCATAATCCCAAACCTATGGATATAGTTCTAGCTTCGGTCACTGAATCGAAACCATCCAAGGACACTGCAATACGAAGTTATAACACGAAATAACACTCTGTGTATGTGTATGTATGTGGGTATATATATGTATGTATACTGTCTATACTGCTTATAAATTGTTTTTTTTTTTTTTTTTTTTTTTTTTTTTTTTTTTTTTTTTTTTTTTTTTTTTATCTTATTTTTATTTTTATTTTTGTATATTTTTTTATATATTTTTAAAATATATATACTTCACTTTATACTTTTACATTTATTTTATACTCTTTTACT
>NW_026356761.1:0-299 GCF_001194135.2 Octopus bimaculoides | reverse complement strand
TATACACATACATGCAGATGTAATATATACATGCATATATATGTGTGTGTGTGTGTGTGTATGTATTTATGCGTGCGTGCGTGCGTGCTTGTGTGTTTGTATAAGTATAAATATGTGTGTATATGCACATATATATTTATCTGTATATACATATACTACATATACATACATACACACACGCACATACACACACATATATATAAATATATATATATACACATACATACATATATACATACATGCATACATATACATACATACATGCATATATATATGATAGATATGTACATAAACATGTG
>NW_026356760.1:7946-8244 GCF_001194135.2 Octopus bimaculoides | reverse complement strand
GTGTTGTGGTTGGTGTTGTGGTTGGTGTTGTTGTTGGTGTTGTGGTTGGTATTGTGGTTGGTGTGGTCGTTGGTGTTGTGGTTGGTGTTGTGGTTGGTGTTGTGGTTGGTGTGGTTGTTGGTGTTGTTGTGGGTGTTGTGGTTGGTGTTGTGGTTGGTGTTGTTGTGGGTGTTGTTGTGGGTGTTGTTGTTGGTGTTGTGGTTGGTGTTGTGGTTGGTGTTGTGGTTGGTGTTGTTGTTGGTGTTGTGGTTGGTGTTGTGGTTGGTGTTGTGGTTGGTGTTGTTGTTGGTGTTGTGGT
>NW_026356760.1:5430-6981 GCF_001194135.2 Octopus bimaculoides | reverse complement strand
GTCGTTGGTGTTGTGGTTGGTGTTGTCGTTGGTGTTGTGGTTGGTGTTGTCGTTGGTGTTGTCGTTGGTGTTGTGGTTGGTGTGGTTGTTGGTGTTGTGGTTGGTGTTGTGGTTGGTGTTGTGGTTGGTGTTGTGGTTGGTGTTGTGGTTGGTGTTGATGTTCGTGTTGTGGTTGGTGTGGTTGTTGGTGTTGTTGTTGGTGTTGTTGCTCCTGTTGTTGCTGTTACATTCTGTGTTGTTATATTCCGTGTCTCATCTGCAATTGTTACCTTTACCGACGCTGTTATATTTCTCGTTGTCGTCGTCCTGTTCTTTGCTATGGTTGGCACCGTTGCATTTGCCGGTTTTGTCGTATTCCTTGTAAATGCGCGTGTCGTTCGTTGTAGTAGTATTGTCCTTCTAATGATAATTGTTATTATTCGCGTGACTATCCTTGTTCTTCGAATAATTTTCGTTGTTCTTGGTCGTATTGTTGTTCCTACTCTTGCTGGCTGCGTTCTTATGAATGTTATTCTTATTATGCGCGTTATTCTTCTCCTTATTATTATCGTTCGTCTCCTCCATGCTCTTGTTGTTTGTGTGGGTTTTAGAGTTGTCGTTGGTGATGTAACTCTGACCATTGAGCATGAGCAGTGTGATTTCGGACAGTTACCCAATGGGCAATTGATTAAGCACCAGTAATTCATTCCTCGTATTCCTAAAAATTTTCTATTCACCGTACAACTCAATTCCATTTTGGGTGTGGTGGGAGGAGGAGTGAGAGATTTTGTGCAAATGCAAAAAGCTTTTGGGCAGTATCCTCTTTCACATATCACATAGCACCAACTCAAAATACCTAAGAGCCGTTTGTAACGATTCGTCACTGAACATCTTAGTTTGGGTTTTGGCACAGGTGTTGTGTCTGAAATGACACTGCATATGCAATGTGTCCGTGGACAATATATCCGTTTGCACAAACGATAGCACCATTTCAACAATCCTGGAATCCCTTCGTAACCTTTGGTCAATCTGCAAGTAATTTCTTTTAATTCTTCAGGCTCCATGAAATCTGTACTTGCTATTTCACGTGGTGTGCCACTACAAATGCAATATTGTGTCGGACAATACTGTGTTGTAGCGCAAAGTGCATAGCACCAGGTCAAGAGATCGTCGATATTCTCATAATATTTACTGACCACACATTTGAAATCTTGTCGCTTGTCTTCTGTTCTGTTACATACACACCATTTACGAGGACATTTTCCAAGTCGACATTGACTATCACAGAAGTCGCCAACACCACTAATGTTTACAAAAGCTTCATCGGCAGTGCATTCCATGATTGGGGAATCCCTTCTTGGCTCCGTCACCGTTGTGTTGATTAGATTAATTTTGTCCGGTCTCTCTGAAATCTTGATTGCAGGGACTTTTGAACAGCCAACCTTTTCTCCACTTGCTGCATTAGATGAAGTATATGAGAAAGAAATACAACATTAGTGTTAATACACATAATACGTACATACATACATACATGTATGTACGTATGTATGTATGTATGCAAATATATATATA
>NW_026356760.1:2370-5410 GCF_001194135.2 Octopus bimaculoides | reverse complement strand
TATATATAAATATTATATACACATATACATATATACATATATATACGCGTACATATATATACGCGTACATATATATACGCATATATATGTACATATATATGCGACTGCTTGTATGCATGTATATATATATATGCATATATATATGAGTATATGTACATACATACACATATATATATATATGTATATATGGGTACAGGACGTCACAAACCGTAAACAACATGAAATATGAAAACAAAAGAGTTGAATACATAAACAACGAGAGAAACAAATGGAAAACAGGACAAGTAACATAAATAGCGACCCTTCATCAGTTGTCGGCTGTCCATCTACCTCCTCATTTCGAGCATTGAACGACAATATGAGTCTTCGAAGGCAGTTGCTCGGCAAACGAAACTAAAATTTGGGATTCATGGATGGTCAAAGTTGGTAACGAAAACAGGACAGCGGAGACATACAAGGAAACCGTACGAATAAAAAAGAAAGATAATCGACATAGCATGCCCAGGTGACAACAGGATCAATGTGAAAGAAGAAAAATAAACATCTATGACAATTTAAAGTTGGAAATACGAAGGTTGTAATCAATGAAGAGAGTAGACGTGATACCAATAGTAATTGGTGTACTTGGTAGCATCAGCACTCAACTGCCAAGATGGCTGAAGAAAATCGGTGCAAGCGTGAAGGTAGAACACCTACAAAAATCAGAATTGCTTGGAACTGCAAGAATTCTTCGCAGGGTTCCTGAAGCATGACCAGTAAACAAGTGTCACCTTAGTCTGCTGGCTGTGGACAGCCGACGCCTTCCATCATACCCAGCAAAATAAGCTGAGTCTTCATATAATAATAATAATAATAATAATAATAATAATAATAATAATAATAATAATAACTTTGATGGCATGCACTGCTCTCTCACTCAATAATAATAATAATAATAATAATAATAATAATAAATGTCTTGATGCAGTACCAGGTAAATGTTCTGATGCAGTACCAGGTAGTGGCTCTCATGGCTTCTGATCTTAACTGATTGGAAGTGCTATAATGTACATTGTTTCGACTTGGTATAAAAGATGGACTACAGCAAATATTCTGTTCAATACCACAGATTTGCTTGTCAGTTGTTTGACCGTAACCAGTTGAGCATGTTCTTTATTGACTGACGATGTGCATCTCTGATCACGAGATGAACCAGTGGGGGAGCATCATAGCCATGTGTTGGTAAGAATTTTTTTGTGGTTTGAATAATTCACTTTTGGAAACATGGGTGTTTCATTCAACATCCTTAAACAACCCTTATTCAGGGACCTTTTGAGCAGGATGGGCTACCCAAACTGAAGAAATTTCAACTGGGCCCCACCTACAAAATCATGCACTGTTCATCTTGATATGAAATCACCATGTTGTGGACATATGGTTGCGATGCATGTACCTGGTGTATCCTTATCAGACGAGTTGTCATGATGGGTATATTGGGCTTCGTATATTTATACTCGTGTCACTTTGATGGCATGCGCTGCTCTCTTACTCAATAATAATAATAATAGTAATAATAATAATAATAATAATAATAATGATTTCTTTATCGGCCACAGGAGCCGAACACAAAACAAATAGTGAAAATACAATAATAATAACAATGATGTCGAAAGGAACTTACATTGTGTCAGCACCCACTGTAACACACAATATGAACAACTGAGATCCTTTGGAATTTTCGCAAGGACCACCACTGTTGAAGAATTAGAGCTCACTAATATTTGTTCCAGTTTCCTTTTTGACAGACACGCATGTGTTGCCGCTCTATAATTGTCGGATCGAGGACAGATGTATAAATCTACACTGCATCTTGCTGGGTTTTTCACTTGAAAATATGCTGTCAAGTTATTCATGCTATTTGAGTATATTATAGACACGTTCCTTTGTAACAAAGTTTGGTTGGAGAATATCTGAGAAAAGGGAAAAGAAAAAAGAAAAAAAAATTACGAAAATGAGAAGGAGGGAGAGAGAATATGTGAAAGATAAGTAAATAGGGTTAGGGTTCCCACCATAGAAACTAACGTGACTTTCCCTATATAACAGTCTACTATAAAAAGAAAGTTCGTATATGATTAACAAATATCTTTACCGCAGCGTAGCGACGGATAAAGACCTAGTCAACACCAAAACTTGCCGGGTTTTTCATTTGAAAATATGCTATCAAATTATTCATTTTTATTTCGGTACATTATTGAAAGGTTGTTTTGTAACAAAGTTTCATTGAAGAATATCTGAAGAAAAAGGCTAAAAAAACAAAAACAAAAAATAAAACAACAAAAAACAAAAAACAAAAACAAATTATGAAAACACAACTATTTTTTCAATTTTGCGTCCTCATTGATATTTAACTATTTTATGGACAATCCAACGCCAGAGTCTCTATATACTTACTGGACCAGCTGTAAATAGCTGTCAAATATCCTCAAATTTCACCATTTTATCAGTTTCCGTCTACCAATGCATTCACAAGGCTTTGTTTGGCCAGCGGCTATAGTAGAAGATACTTTCCCAAGTTACCATGCAGTAGGACTGAACCCGGCACCATGTGATAGGACAGGATGGGAAGGATGACTTCCCTTTGCAAATACCGACAGGGCACAGATGTGTGTCAATAGCCAGCTGGAGGAGGTGTTCTCCTGGGACTAAAAGCAACAGTAACATCCACCCTTAGGGTTTAACCGCACTTAAGTGGCAAATATACTTCACATTGTCGTGCAGTTACTGTTTATACCTCGTTCAGAGATTTAACATTTTATATATATATAATTAATTCAATAATAGGATAAAATATTTTACAAGAATTTTATCAAGAAGCTAGCGTGAAAAAAACTCATAAGGGGAAAAGAACCCCATCATTTTTTATTCCCAAGAATATATTTATTTATGTATATTTATATGAGGGCATTACTACAGAATAATGCCACACACTAGACTTCCATAATAAACACATTTTTACCGAATGCGAGGAAAAGCAAGTCGTAAAAAAAACAACCTTTTAAAT
>NW_026356759.1:0-717 GCF_001194135.2 Octopus bimaculoides | reverse complement strand
AAAAAGCTATGAATAAATATGAAATGAGGAATACAATTAAATTAAGTATAATAACAACACCAGACAACAGCAACAGCAACAACAGCAATAGCAAAGCAGCAACTGCAGCAGTAACAGCTGCAGCAATTGCAGTTATTTATATGTTAGCTTAATTGTAAATTTTGCAGAAATGTCAAATTATCCGCATGGTAGACATAAGATCATTTTGAAATGGTTGACACAGAAGATAAAGCGAAATAACTAAGTGGATATTGGAGAGAAGTGTCTGCCAAATATATGCCATTTTAATCAGGTGGAAAGAGGATTCACCCAGTTTCTGGCCATATTCCTATATTTTGTGTTACCACAGTTGTACTGTTGCATGTCAGTCTATCTCTCTCCACAGCCACATAACAGAATTACTCGCCATGTTAGAACGAAAGCCCCTTCTATTTTTCTTATATACAATAAATATTTATGGATTCGTTTTGCAAGATTCCTGATGAGAAATCGTGTGTTGATACAGATTTTGTTATACTTGCGGACGGTCATCTTTTGCCAACTAAACACACGCACTAAATATTAGATCTTCATTTCAGTTTTTTATTACATCCGCCTTAGCGAAGGCCGATGTATTGTTTTCAGTCGTGGTTGTGTGTTTCTCCGTGGACAAGATATCTCAAGAACCGCATATATACATACATACATACATACATACATACATAAACATAGATAAAT
>NW_026356758.1:0-269 GCF_001194135.2 Octopus bimaculoides | reverse complement strand
ACCAAGCTGCTGTCTGGTTGTTGCTGTTGTTGCTGTTGTTGTTGTTGTTGTTGATCAAAACAATGATGCTGCTGTTGCTACTGTTCTTTACTACTGTTGGAATTTTGGGGGTATTTTTTTTATTGCTGGTGTTGTTGTTGAAGTTGATGATGATGATGACGAGTATCTTGTCATCACTGTTGATGCTATAGTTGTTGTTGTTCTTCTTATTTCTATTTTATTATTGTAGGAATATTTTTTACTGCTGCTATTATTATTGTAGTAGTAGT
>NW_026356757.1:0-487 GCF_001194135.2 Octopus bimaculoides | reverse complement strand
TTAGTGTTATTATTGTTATTTTGGTAAGGGTTAATAATGTTTGGTTCAATTTTATTACTGTTTGAACTCTCTAGTGGATGCAAAAGTTTCATATTGTGTGCAGATATTATCTGTGAAATGTTTGAGAAACCTAATCTAACCTTGTGTGTGTTTATGACTTGGGAGTAGTGAGAATGTTTAGGAAAGTTCTTTATTTATAGCGTTTTGGAACTGGGATACCAAGTTTGATTTTACACCTTTACTAAAAGGAAGAATTACCCAGACATATTTATTAGGTTCTGGTTTAGAATATTTTCCGGTATTGTTTATAAATAGTCTTAGTTTATTATTATCGTTGAGACAAGGTTTTATTTGACTGTTATTTCCCTTATTTCGTGAAAGAATGTTAAGCTTGTTGCTATCGTTAGGTAATTTATGATTGAGGTTATGTTCGTATTTATGTGTATATATATGTGTATATATATGTATGTATGTGTGTATATGTGTA
>NW_026356756.1:0-315 GCF_001194135.2 Octopus bimaculoides | reverse complement strand
CATCATCGTCATCATTATCATCATCATCGTTATTTTAATCATTATCGTCGTGGTCGTCGTCGTCATCGTCATCACCAGCAGCATCATCGTCATCATCATCTTCGTCATCATCATCCTACGCTAGTCATGTTCCACTAACAATACTTCTCTGTTCAACTGTCAAAACTGCCAAACTTATCGTTTCTGTCGCCCTCGTTTGGTCTTCGTCCTCTTCTATGTCACTGAAGACGTTTTCGCTCTTCCTCCTATTCTGTATATATATATTTTTATATATAAACAATATATGAGTATATGCATATATATGTACATGTATGT
>NW_026356755.1:0-342 GCF_001194135.2 Octopus bimaculoides | reverse complement strand
CTGCTGTTGTCATTATTCTTCTTGCTGCTGTTACTATCATTACTCTTCTTGTTGCTGCTGTTGTTGTCATTACTCTTCTTGCTACTGTTGTTCTTATTATTCTTTTCGCTGTTGCTGCTACTACCATTCTTACTGCTGCAGCTGGTGTTGTCATTACTGTTCTCACTACTGCTGTTATTATTATTGCTTTTACTGTTCTTATTGCTGGTGCTGTTATTATTACTGTTCTTACTGCAGGTGCTGTTATTATTACTGTTCTTACTGCTGGTGCTGTTATTATTACTGTTCTTACTACTGCTGTTGTTATTACTGTTCTTACTGCTGGTATTATTGTTGCTGTTC
>NW_026356753.1:0-212 GCF_001194135.2 Octopus bimaculoides | reverse complement strand
TTTGTCCACGAGGCATTGGTCTTTTCCTAGTGGTGGGTTCCCGGATTTGTTGTCTGTGCACCGTAAGTCTGTCCCTCAAAGTTAAGCTTGTTTGACCAATGTAGTCTCCATCACAACCTCCACATTTAAGAACATAGATTAGGTTCTTCGAAGCACAGGTGAAGTCATATTTTATGGTAAAAGTTTGTCCTGACTTAAATTTGTATGTTGAG
>NW_026356752.1:0-908 GCF_001194135.2 Octopus bimaculoides | reverse complement strand
GAGCATACTAACTTCACTCCTTGCAAGCCTACGCATCTCTTCAGCAGTCACTGCCATGAAGCATGGCTGTTCGTACACATGCGTCATACAGTCTACTTTTTACCCTGAGAGAGAGACACTTTGTCACCAGCAGAGGTAAGAGCTCTCTGAATTTTGCCCAGGTTATTCTTATTCTAGCAGCTACACTTTCAGCGCACCCTCCCCCACTACTAAGTTGGTCACCAAGATAGCGGAAGCTATCAACCACTTCTAGTTTTTCTCCCTGGAATGTGGCAGAAGTTGTTTTCTGCACATTTACAGTGTTTATAGCTCTTGAATATCTGCTACAATAACCTTTCTTTGATATTGCTGCACCTCTTATGTGTCCATAGCTTGCACTGGGTGCATCTTACAGAGTTTCTACCTATGCCTTTTCTACAGATCGAGCAGGGCCATCTACCTGAAGGGGTGTCTGATCTCCTTCATTGTTTGAGTTGCACCGTGGTGGTTCTTCTCTAAATTATTAATATATATATTATATATATATTTTTATATTATATATATATATATATTATATATATATTTTTATATTATATATATATATTCATATATATGATATATATATTATATATATATATATATATGGATAATATATATGTATATATATATAGATTGTATATATATTTATATATATACGTTAGGAAGGGCATCCAGCTGTAGAAACTCTGCCAAATTAGATTGGAGCCTGGTGTAGCCATCCGGTTGCACCAGTCCTCAGTCAAATCGTCCAACCCATGCTAGCATGGAAAGCGGACGTTAAACGATGATGATGATATATGGATTATATATATTTGTATATATGGATTGTATATATATCATATACATTTGTATATATACTATGGATTATGTATATATGTATGTATATATAT
>NW_026356751.1:0-490 GCF_001194135.2 Octopus bimaculoides | reverse complement strand
TTTGGATTTTGTCCCTAATATTATATATATATATATATATATATATATAAGTATATAAGGCAAATAAGCATGGACCATACCATTAAACCCACCACATAGCATACTACCTTCACTATTTCCCTCAGTATAATGAAAATATGATGTAAACTGTAGTCTGCAGATATATCTCCTGAGAGTGTCTTTTTTTTACTTACCACACAATGGAATACCATGGATTATAATAACACCTTAAAATGAAGTTCTTACTTTTCCTTACTATGTCTATTACATTACATTATTTTTTATTTTGACCTATTTTACTCTATCTTATTTACCCTACTCTATTATTCTAACTGAATTACCCACCTGTTAGTTTCCTAACATTTGTACTCTCTGAAGAAGCCTTGAGGCTCAACTACTACCCAATCTCTGTCCAACGTTTATTCATCCCTGTATATCACTGATGTGATGAGGATGACTTGGAAGATTCTGAGGCCTCATGGTAGAAACG
>NW_026356750.1:0-431 GCF_001194135.2 Octopus bimaculoides | reverse complement strand
AATGGTTTTGTTTCATTGGTCCTTTCAACTAATGGTCTTTTCAATAACCGTTGAGTGAAATAGGAAATTACGGTTTAAAATCATATTATTATAATAATCGACGAAGAACCTTAATTCAAAAATAGCTTATAAAGAAGGAAAAAAAAACCCCTGAATACCTAGGATAAATAATTTGCTGTAAAAATACTAATGAATTCTATTGAATCTTTGGAGGAGTATTATGCTGGTAATAAAAGATATTTTCACGCTAGATTACGTATACATTTAGTAATATATATACATACCAAACAATCTATAATATACGCATATACACTAAACATACGCAGGTGCATGGCTACATACACATATAGACATATAGAGGTAAGGCATAAATATATACAAATGCATATATATATATATATATATATTTGTTTTGCAAGATTTTTGATGTG
>NW_026356749.1:0-340 GCF_001194135.2 Octopus bimaculoides | reverse complement strand
ATATATATATACATACATATATGTATGTTTTTTGTGTATATATGTATGTGTTCATATATGCTAGAAGTATGTTGCATATATACATACCTACATACATACATATATATGTATGTCTACTATACACACACACACACACACACACACGCATATATATATATATGTGTGTGTGTGTGTGTGTGTGTGTGTTATACTATATGGTATGCATATATATTTATGTACATATATATACACATTTATGTGTATATAAATGTGTGTATGTGTGAGTGTGCGTGTGTGTAAGTGTGTACATATGTGTGTGACTCTCTATGCATACTTAATTCATAATGTCGAAACATCGATA
>NW_026356748.1:0-459 GCF_001194135.2 Octopus bimaculoides | reverse complement strand
TGGCACCACCTTTCAGTCAATAAACTGTGGCCATGCTGGGGCACCACCTTGGAGGATTTTTAGTCGAACGAATTGACCCCGGTACTTATTCTTTTTTTTAAAGTCTTGTACTTATTCTATCAGTCAATTTTGTTGGACTGCTAAGTTACAGGGACATAAACACACCAACACCAGTTGTCAAGCAGTAGTGAGGAACAAACACAGACACACACACGTGTGTGTGTGTGTGTGTGTGTGTGCGTGAGTGAGCAAGTGCATGGCTTAGTGGTTAGGGTGTTGCACTCACAACTGCGAGATCATGGGTTCGATTCCCAGACCGGGTGCTGCGTTGTGTTCTTGAGCAAAGCACTTCATTCCATGTTGCTATGCAATCATTTCATCAGCTGACATGTGGCACATGACACACCTGTACAGGTAAAGTTGATTTGATGGAGGTAAAAGATAAAAGGATCTACCACA
>NW_026356747.1:0-266 GCF_001194135.2 Octopus bimaculoides | reverse complement strand
ACGCTAGCTACTTGATAAATTCTTGGAAAAGAATTCGTCCTATTATTGAAATTTACATATATATGTATGTGTATGTATATATCTCTGTATGTATATAGTGTTTAAACATAAATATATTCATATTTTATAAACACACACACACACGCACCGGACATCTTTTTAATGTTCGAAAATTTAGGTAAACAAACAAATGCAGTTTCCAAACCAACAACCATCACAGCAACAACAACAACAACAACAACAACAACAACTACTACTACTACTAC
>NW_026356746.1:0-643 GCF_001194135.2 Octopus bimaculoides | reverse complement strand
ATATATATATATATATATATATATATATATATATATGTATGTACGCATATTTATAAAAGCTTACACACACACGCATATATATATACACCTATAAAGATATACA
This sequence comes from Octopus bimaculoides, assembly GCF_001194135.2. Classification (NCBI taxonomy): domain Eukaryota; kingdom Metazoa; phylum Mollusca; class Cephalopoda; order Octopoda; family Octopodidae; genus Octopus; species Octopus bimaculoides. The sequence continues at coordinate 540 of NW_026356746.1, read as the reverse complement.
TATATGTATATATTCATACACACACACACATACACGCATATATACACCTATAAAGATAGACATATACATATATGTGTATGTACATATGCATATATACATACACACACAAGCATACACACACACGTCTATACACGTATGAAGGTATACATATACATATATGCATACGCACACGCATACACACAGATATACACCTATAAAGATATACATGTACCTATATGAATATATATATATGCATATATACATACGCACACGCGCATACACACATATGTATACCTATAACGATAGACATATACATATATGTATATGTACATATACATATATACATAGATACAAACATATGCATATACATGCTGTGTCTGTGCATACGGGCGTAGGTATGTATGTTTATCTCACGGAAAATTGTAGCAATCAATATCGAGTAATATTATATCCAAATATTTTTTGTTGTGCAATATCTATCATAAAATAAAACGCCACATATCCTTATGTGATATAAAAGCCAGAGTTACGACAGCGACATGAAATATATATATATATATA
>NW_026356745.1:344-515 GCF_001194135.2 Octopus bimaculoides | reverse complement strand
AATAATAATAATAATAATAATAATGATAATAATAATAATAACATCAACGACAACAATAATGATGATGATGATGATAATAATAACGATGATGATGATAATAATAATAATAATAATAATAATAATAATAATAATAATAACAGCAACAACAACAATAATGGTGATGATGATAAA
>NW_026356744.1:0-231 GCF_001194135.2 Octopus bimaculoides | reverse complement strand
TATACATACATACAATGTACGTCTTTCAGTTTCTTTCAACTAAATCTACTCATAAGGCTCTGGTCTACCCGAGGCTATAATAGAAGACACCTGCCCAAGGTGCCAAGCAGTGGGACTGAACCCAGAATCATGCAGTTCGGGACTTACCCAAGGTGCCACGCAGTGAGACTGAACCGACAGAACTCGGAACCATGTGGTTGGGAAGCAAGCTTCTTATCATGCGCCCCCCCC
>NW_026356743.1:14906-16024 GCF_001194135.2 Octopus bimaculoides | reverse complement strand
AAATGGTTCAAGTAGCTACTTTTAGCTGATTGTAATATCTAAATTTGTATTTTTAAAATCCTAAGAAGGCTCATCAGTGTCTAACCACACTTGGGAACAGCCTCATTCATGGTCTCCGCTATATAAAGAAACAGATGATTGTGGCTGGAAGCCTTCAATCAAACGTGTACTAAATGAGGGTGACCTTTGATTAATCATTGCAGGAATCTCCGCATCGGTAATTCTTAACCCTGCTCCTGCCATTCCCCAACTTGGCTTAATATATTTTACTTACTTCACACAAAAATATACTCCGGATAATAATAATAATAATAACAATAATAACATAATAATCTCACTGGTAAAATGCTATTTTTAAGTTAGCATATGTTACTTAATTTCAACAGTATTCTTTTAAAATCAAAAACAGATACAAGCATTGAAGAAAAAAACGAAAAATCCTTACAGGACTTTGAACAGATTTCTGTGCTAAAGTTTTTAATTCCAGTTCCCTTCGTAGCTGAACAGCTTGGATTACCTTTTGCATTTTTGAATTTGGTGATCTATAAAAGCGCTGAAAAGTAGAATAGAGAGCACCAACAACAATAATAATAATAATAATAATAACAACAATGGTTTCAAATTTTGGCACAAGGGCATCAATTTTAGTGGAGGAGGGGGAGTTGATTACATCCACCCTAGTGGTAAGCTGGTATTTATTTTATTAATGCTGAAAGGACGAAAAGACAAAGCTGACTTTAGAGGAATTTGAACTCAAAAATTAAAGAGCAAGAGGAATTACTACTACTACTACTACTAATAATAATAATAATAATAAATGCCCCGATGCAATAAGAGGCAGCAGTTCTCATGGCTTCTGATGTTAACTGATTGGAAGTGTTTACATAAACAAGTTTTGTCTTGGTACAAAAAAATGGACTACAGCAAATGTTCTGTTCAATAATACCACAGATTTGCTTGTCATCTGCTTCACCATAACCAGTTGAGCATGTCCCTTAGTGGCTGACGATATGTGCATCTCTGATCAAAGCAAGAATAGTGAGGGAGCATCATAGTCATGTATTGAGAGGGATTTTTGGGGACTTGAATAATTCACCCGTGGAAACAAAGATGTTTTA
>NW_026356743.1:10842-12960 GCF_001194135.2 Octopus bimaculoides | reverse complement strand
TTTACAGAAGTGACAACAACAAAGCCACTCATAGAAAATGAGTTCTGTACAGTTTGAACAATCAGATACATACTTGCATATGTGTGTGAGTGAAAGAGAGAAGAGAGAAAGTTCATGGATAAAAGGTGCATGTGAGAGAGACAGAGAGAGAGAGAGAGAGAGAAAGAGAGAGAGCGAGCATATTCAAGATTGTGTTGGATAGAAAATAGAAACTTGGCAATTTAGAACATTTTGGAAATTCCATTAATTAGTCACAGAATTTGTTTGGCAGCAGTCACATCACAAATGAATATTTTCGTTTTTACAGAACAGACAATGAGTATTAAATAACGAAAGCAATGAAACACGTTACCGTTTTTTTCCACAACAAAATCAGCTCATTTATTCGGAATAATGTAACATCAGGATATGAAGTCAGTTGATTCAAAATGTAACAGATTTCTGGGAGCTGAAGGAAGAGAAACAATTTCAAAATGTGAGCAGAAGCAATCCGTTATAAACTGTAGACTAGAATGCATTTAATACAAACCATTTTGTTATCCTCTCTGCTTCTTTAATAGAAAAAGCTTTCATTCCAAAGAATTCTTATCTAATTTAAAACTTTGCAGCATAGATTTTATATGAGAAACTTTTGTGAAGTTATGTTTCTGATATTAGCATCAAGAAATAGTTAATTACTTCCAAATTTTTGACTATTTGGAAAATTGAAAGACATAAGCAGTGTATTCTATAAGATATATGGTCATGAAAGAATTACATTTCAGATAACATGCTACTGGTTGGACGGATGGATAGGCATGGCTCTGTGCTAAGAAGTTTGCTTCCCAACCACATGATTCCAGGTTCAGTCCAACTATGTGGCACCTTGGGCAAGTATCTTGCACTAGTCTTTGGTCAAACAGAGTCCTATGAGTGGATTTGGTAGATGGAAACTGAAAGAAACCTTTCATCATTGTCATTTAAAGTACGCTTTCCACGTTGGCATGGGTTGGACAGTTTGAATGAGAACTGGAAAGCCGGGAGGCTGCACTAGACCCCGATCTGATCTGGCAAGGTTTCTATAGCTGGATGCCCTTCCTAATGCCAACCACTCAGTGTAGTGGGTGCTTTTATATACCACTAGCACAGGAGCTAGTTAGGTGGTACTGGCATCAGCCACACTCAAATGGTGCTTTTTGTGTGCCACCAGCATGGGTACCATGCAGGTGGCACTGGCATCAGCCATGGCTACAATTCACTCAGTCGAACAGGTCAGTCAGGCGTCACTGCTATCAGCCATGACAATGATTTCACTTGACTCAACAGATCTTCTGAAGCACAGCATATTGCCCAACGATTGAAGGGTGTTTTTAAATGGGCCAGTTACGTGACCTTGGCATCAGCCACAATTACAATCTCATTTGGTTTGCCGGGTCTTCTCAAGCACAGCAGATCTCCGAAGGTCTCAGTCACATGTCATTGCCTTTGTGAGGCCTAACGTCCGAAGGCCATGCTTCACCATCTCGTCGCATGTCTCCCTGGCTCTACCTCTACCTCAGGTTCCCTCCACTGTTAGGGTGTGACACTTCTTCACACAGCTGTCCTTATCCATACGCATCACATGACCATACTAGTGCAAGTTGTCTCTCTTGCACACCACATCTGATGCTTCTTATGTCCAACTTCTCCCACGGTACTTACACTCTGTCATGTATATACACTGACATTACACATCTAGCAGAGCATACTAGATTCATGTCTTTGAAGCCTACATATGTCCTCAGCAGTCACAGCCCATGTTTCCCTGTCAAGTAGCATGGCCTTTCGCACACAGGCATCATACAGTTTACAGCTATAACTTGAAAATCCACTGGCCTAATGGTTTCCCTTCATGGCAGAATTAATAGTCAAGACTATTTAAGCATTTTATCTGATCAAATTCATCCTATGTTTGCAGAACTGTTTCCAGAGGGAAACACAATCTTTCAGGATGATAATGCACCAATTAACACAGCTATAGTTGTTACTGAATGGCACGAGGAACATCCAAATGAAGTAAAAAAAACATCTTATCTGGCCACCACAGTCCCCAGATCTCAATATTATTGAACATTTATGGTGCATTTTTAGAAAAACAAG
>NW_026356743.1:8991-9945 GCF_001194135.2 Octopus bimaculoides | reverse complement strand
GGCCTAATGGTTTCCCTTCATGGCAGAATTAATAGTCAAGACTATTTAAGCATTTTATCTGATCAAATTCATCCTATGTTTGCAGAACTGTTTCCAGAGGGAAACACAATCTTTCAGGATGATAATGCACCAATTAACACAGCTATAGTTGTTACTGAATGGCACGAGGAACATCCAAATGAAGTAAAAAAAAACATCTTATCTGGCCACCACAGTCCCCAGATCTCAATATTATTGAACATTTATGGTGCATTTTTAGAAAAACAAGTAAGGAGTCGATATCCTCCACCATCATAACTACAAAAACTGGAGACTGTTTTAGCTGAAGAATGGACAAAAATTCCTTTAGAAACAATTAAAATTTTGTACGAGTCCATACCTCACAGAATTCAAGCTGTAATTACTGCCAAAGGCAGCCCTTACCCCATATTAAAATAAATTTGTTAGAAATTTTAAGGTGTCTCAATTATTTTGTCAACCCCTGTATATACAAATAGTGTAAGAATCATTTGCTGGGAGGTCACGACAAAGAATATGTAAGATTAAATATAGTTATGAATGAAAAGCAGCACATGTGTTGTAAACATCAACTGCAAATACCCAATTGCTTTGCTTCTTCGCCAGTTTGCTGCATTGCAGAACATTGGGGGTGAACCCCACATAGCATGCATCCACACTCACATATGTGTATATGTACACATACGATGGAATTTCCCATTGTAAATGAGAGATGTGAGTTTTGTAACTTACTGAACAACCGGCTCAGATGATGTGTTTATAGTGATTTGATATTTGTGCTGTACATTACCTCATTCATTTCAAATAAACATTGCCTTATACAGGTGCAAGGTGTGTCACACATCAGATGACAAGACATATAGATATCATGTTACTGATCAATTGTAAGAAGTAAGAGATAATGTACAAATGTAGGCATGGCAATAAATCTCTGCT
>NW_026356743.1:7337-7855 GCF_001194135.2 Octopus bimaculoides | reverse complement strand
ACAACTGATTTGACTTCCTTATAAGCAAAATAAAAAAATTAAAGAAAATTAAAATGAAACAAGAATAAACTGTGTGTGTGTGTGTGTATAAATTATATTAGAGCTAAATTTTAGAGTTTGCATAAAGGGAAAAGAAAACACAATATCCCATCCAACAATAAGGTATTTTGCACATCAATGCGCAACAGAACTCGGTCCTCTGTCATCTCTTTTGTAAGGCTCAGCATTTTGAGACCAGCCTTCAGTACTTAAAGAATGAAACATTAAACCTGCAGAGAAAAATAAAGGAAAAAACAAAAAAAAGGGAGCATCAATAGGTCTCACCATATCGTAGACTTGCAGCAACATTAACCAGTCCTAGAATATGTTCATGTGATAAACCTACAGCTTGTGCACAGACTTTTACATTAACAAGGCAGGTTTTCAGCTTCCCTCTTGGTTTCTTGTCTGAACTTTCTGTAAAGAGAAGGACACAATCACACAGATGTAATATTAGATTTCAGTCAGTTTATTTTTTT
>NW_026356743.1:1080-6924 GCF_001194135.2 Octopus bimaculoides | reverse complement strand
TCTGTACAGCAAATGCGTGTATAAATACAGAAAATCTAAACTGATAATAGTTGTGTAACCCAGGTCAGCCCTAACTAAGCAAAGCTATAAAGAAAAGGCAGGCAAACCAGCCATGACCCTTCCATGAATTTCCTTCATAGAGCACACTTAGGACCACATCATCCAAAGTGTTCTCTTCTGAGATGGTAAGATGTCACCTACAGGGAATTTAGAAACTATTTCTAGTAAGTTAAATAATCATGTAGATAATCCCACATAGGCTAACTGACACACAAAGCTGATGATACCAGAATATCATAGAAAAATACTCCAATGTATAAGCATTGCTCTAAAGAGATTTCATTTGTTATCATTTAGAAGAAGAGAAACAGAGAAATGTATGATGTACTGGTTTCAAATTTTAGCACAAGGCCAGCAACTTCAGGGACAAGGTAAGTTGTTTACATCAATCCTAGCACTGAAATAGTACTTGTTTTATCCATCCCAAAAGGATGAAGGATAAAGTAGATCTCAATGAATTTGAACTTAGAACAAATATGGACAATATGCCACTAAGAATTTTACCTGGCATACTAACAAATGTGCTAGTTCACTGCAGTAAAGGAATGTATAATGTGTTGACTACAAATCCAATGCAGTGTTTTAACTTGTATCAGGAATGTATGTGTTTATACATACACACACGTGTGTATGTGTATGCGTCTCCTCTGATATGTTCAGACTATATGAAGTCTTTATTGAGACCTGCCAAAAGCTAGTGAGAAGATCTGGCAAGGATGGCTGTGACTATCTGGTCACTGTGTGTGCCACCCTCAACTGGAAGCATCCAAATTAGTCTCGTGGAACCCATTTCAAGGTGATGTAAGAAGAAGAGAACATCATCACGCTTACAGAGACAACTTGGCTGCAGACACTGACCTGGAATGAATTCAGCACCTCAAGGCTGTGATGTTGGACTGAGAAGTGAGAGAGGATGGACTTGGTTGCTGCAGCCTGGGTTGGAACCCGGTTTTAAGAATGATAATAAGTGCAATCCTGATCAAGCAGACCTATTTACAATGTCACAATCTTAAGGGTATATGCTTTATAAGAGATTTGGTTTCTATTTCCTGAATGTCAAATAACTCTGCTAGAAGATAAAAAGCTGAAGCTGCAGAGCATGTAAATGTTGTAACATGACCATTCCATCAACGAACCAATTCCTTCATCAAGGTGGCAGAATCATTAGCATGCTGGAGAAAATGCTTAATGGCATTTTGTCCAGCCTTACACTGAGTTCAAAGTCCACCAAAGTCAACTTTGCCTCTCTTCCTTTTGGGGTTGATGAAATATGTACCAGCCGGGTACCAGGATTTCTGGCTTTGTACTTATAGTAGAAATGATTATTATTTTCCATTGCAGATCTTAGGTAATGCATGAGTGACACATTGTTTCTGTGACAGAAATTGGTGGCAATAAATCACAGTGAGGTGCTGAATGAATGTTAATCTCTGCAATGAAAACAACTCTTGGAAGCAGTTTTCCATCAGCCATTAACATCATTGTATTTCCTTTCCATCATTTCAAATGTGGCAAGATTCTAGCGCTTGATAGGGTTGAAAGAAATTATCATTTCCCTGTAGCAATTTTTCTTTACAGAAGGCTGTAAAACTAAATGTTACCATCTTCTGATTCCAACAAGTCTCATTTCATGCAACCAGTAGCAAAACACCACATGAACAAAGATGTAAGAGGTCAGGACCCTCAACCTCAAATCGACTGAATATGCTATGTATCATACCACTGGCGTCTTCTATATTCTTCTTATCACATCCATTAATTACCCATTCGATAGATCACTTGTAAAAGGTTGAAGACCACATATATGTTTTTGTCTGTCCTTGTTTGTTCCCTCTATGTATCCTATTATTAGGAATAAAAAGAAAATCTTCTATATCCTTCTTATTACACTTAATCATTCTCTAGTTTAGATGTCTTCTTAGTTTTATCCTCTTTTCCTGCCATTAACCTGAATTTCAACGGCAGAATATAGATTCCTTGCAGGAACATCTCATCGTTCTTCAATTCTCTTCATCTACCTTTGGCATCTAATTGCAGCCTACGATTTCTTGGTGTCTCTCCTACATCCTGACTTGAAGCTAGATCATCACCTAGTTGACTCATGTCTCACCCACCTCACACTGGCGTAATGACAACGAAACGTAATAACTGAAAACGACACAGTTAAGCAGAAGACTATGTTTCTGTCAAGTGGCAGGGAAGACGGGTCCGAGAAGTCCACAATATCAGGAATTTGGACTAGATTTAAAAGGAATGAAGTAATACTAGGTATTGTGTACCAATATCTATCTGAGAACTTGTTCTTAAGAAAAATTGACAAATCACAAAACACTGAAATTATATTTAAGTCATTCTGATGGCGGAGATTTATATGGACCTCCGCACAGGTTGGAATTTCTCCGTTTTGATGGGGAATTTTCCAATTTTTTTTTTCACCACGGTCTTCGAAATGGACAGCATTTTGTTTTAAGGAAAGCAATTTTTAAAAATCTCTTTTGTCTGAAAATATTACAATTTTTTTGTTTTTTTCTTTAATCGAAAATACTTTGCCTGTGGTTTTTATGAGCGAAGTGTCAAAAAAAAAAAAAATGAAAAAAAGCCAAAACCAGTCCGGAGGGAATGATATAGGGGTGAGGCGGTAAAAAAGAAACAAATTTTCAAAAATGTTTTTATAAAAGCATGCCTACAATCATTCTGAAGGCCATGGTGGAAAAAAAATGGAAAAAATTCCGTTCAAAACGAAGAAAATCAAACTTAGGTGGGCGTCAGATTACCGCCATGATTATCAAAATACAACCAGCTGGGAATACGATATCACAACAATACGATTTTAGTTTCGAAACTTTCACTTCCTTTTCATATGAAATAAATAGTTTAAAATAAAACGGAAAAGAATTCTCAATAAAACACAAACAAACAGGGCAACACCTTTTCCATTTTATCTGCTGGGGCCACGAGAAATGTTTCTCAATAAATATATATAGACAAGAGAAACATTTAAGATCTGCCAACCTACACACACAACACAAAAATGAAAAAATACCTTTTGGCAACATAAAGTCACAGGGTGTCATGCATACCTGTTTACATTTTACTTGTTTTAACCAACAAACAAACCTCGAAAAAACAATTTAACGGCGAAGAAAGAACAAATGTGAATCGTTGACGTTTGACGAAGTTGAAGCGGGAGAATATAAGAGTTCCAGACAGAAAGAAGACATCAACAAAAATAGGAGGAAATAATAATAAAACATACCATCGCAAATGTAATCAATATTGCTTTCCAATGAATCCAACATTTTTTCCAGTGACGTCTTCTTTGACGATGAAGAAGGTGACGAAGTAATGTCAACAGCCATTTCAAATATTTGTAAATAAAGGGAGAAAGGAAAATTTAAATCTCCCGGTTGAACACGTGACTTATATCACTCACTGACTGTGTAGGTCAAAGTAGTTGTATATTCTTCGACACATTTGCGTATTCACATTTCGTATTATCCTCGAAATTGCTGTTGTTAGGAGTAGGATTTTATTGTTAAATACTTCAAAAATTTTATTTTATTTTTTAGAAGTACGGTGGGTTTGTTTATGTATAAGATAAATTTTACTTGTAAATATAAAAAACTTATAGTCGTGTATATGTGCGCGCGTGTGTAACCATAGGAGTTTGTTTTGGTAAAACTAGCTCGTCAAACGAGCTAACGAAGCATCTCTCTGCAATGTACAGTCTATGTCTTAGACTCATGGGTAACCTGAGGCCCACGGGACTTTTTAAATGGCATGTCTAACGAAAATTCACCTTCAATTTTGTGAATAGTGCGGCCCGCTTAAGATGTAGGCTTTATGTAGTCGTTCAACTCGCTAGAAATAGCAGCCAAATCGTTCACAAATTACATTATACTGTCTCATTAAAGGTCCCGTTAAAGAATATGTTCTTCAGCGCATCGGCATAGGGAAAAAGACGAGACAGTAACAGCTCGAATAGCTTTTATTTCAGTTCTATTCGATCGGTACTAATTAGGAGTGAGAGCGGTTTACCGTAAGGGCTTAGTTTGCATGGGAAAAAAATACAAATACTACTTTAAATTGTGGACAACTTACGCTATCCTTATTTGCGGCTCAACAGATCATATCTAGAGATATGATCTGGATGACCCGATGCGGTTTGACCAGGACTACGCTGGCATATAAGAGAAATCTAGTCGATCCTTGTGAGACTGTTGAAATCGTCCGAACAGGTTTGCGAAGCTTTTTCACCCTCCTCTCCTGTTTGATAAGCCCACACAGTCACAGATCCAGTTCCAACCTCCTACTAGCACTAAAGAGCCAGATGCTCCAAGAAAGGTTTGCGGACGCCTAAAGAAATCCGGTCGTCCTGCTCTTGTCTGGGCATAGACGGCAAATAGGCCTGAAAGTATGCCCTTCGCTGCCTGTCACGTCCAGTACCACCTACACATGATTAATTACTAATTCAATATGCAATTGTAATATATAAAAAATAAATGTACTTAAAATGTATATTTTTTTCCATATTAACTAAGCTCTTACTCCTAATTAGTACCGATCGAGGAGATCTGAAATAAAAGCTTCTTCAGCAGTGACCGTCCCGTCTCTTTTCCTATGCCAATGCGCTGAAGAACATATTCTTTAATGCGACCTTCTGTGAGACAATATAATGTAATTTGGGAACGATTTGGCTGCTATTTCTTATTTCTTTATTGCCCACGAGGGGACAAACAAGGATTAAGTCGATTACATCGATCCTCAGTGCGTAACTGGTACTTAATTTATCAACCCCGAAAGGATGAACGGCAAAGTCGACCTCAGCGGAATTTTAACTCAACGTAACGGCAGACGAAATACCGCTAAGCATTTCGCCCAGCTTGCTAACATTTCTGCCAGTTTGCTGCCTTAATTTGGCTGCTATTTCTAGCAAGTTAAACGTCTACGCAGAGTCTACGTCGTAGACCAGGCATACACAACCTTTTCGAGAAGCAGGCAGCACTGTCACTAAATTGAAGATAAATTTTCCTTAGACATGCCATTTAAAAAGCCCCCTGAGCCTCAGGTTAATCATTAATCTGAGACGTAGACTGTCGTTGTAGAGATGCTTCGTTGGCTTGTTTGACGCGCTAGTTTTTACCTAAACAAACTAATACGGCTCATAACACGCGCACACAAATGCAATCACACATACACAACGCATATATGCACGAGCATAAAATTTTATATTTACAAATAAAATTTATCTTATGCCCAAACAAAACCCACAAGTCTTCTAAAACTAAAGTAAAGTTTTTGAAATATCTGACAATAAAATCCCGAGCTTGTGTACTCCTAAAATCAGCAATTCCGTGACTAATACGAAATGTGAATACGCAAATGTGTCGAAGAATATACATTCTACTTTGACTTACACAGTCAGTGAGTGATATAAGTCACGTGTTCAGCCGGGAAATTTAAATTTTCCTTTCTCCGTTTATTTACAAATATTTGAGATGGCTGTTAATATTCCTTCGTCACCTTCTTCATCGTCAAAGAAGACGTCACTGGAAAAAATGTTGGAATCATTGGAAAGCAATATTGATTACATATGTGATGGTATGTTTTTATTGTTTTCTGCTTTGTTGTTGTTTTCTGTATGGAATTCTTCAATTCTCTTTCTCCAACCTCATTGAAAACATCTTCAAAGATCCACATTTGTTCTTTCTTCTGTGTTTATTTCCTTGTGACGTTTGTTTGTTGACTGAAACAGGTAAAAGTTGAAAAGGTATACATGACACT
>NW_026356743.1:0-678 GCF_001194135.2 Octopus bimaculoides | reverse complement strand
AAAATTTATACTTTTTTGTTTCCCCTCCCTGTCCTGAAAGGTGTGTGATTTAGGGGAGATTTGGCTGTTCTTTGTAGCACATCTCACGACCACCTTCCTTGTTTCACATTACTGTGAACCCGAACTAAACGAGGTCGTGTGTCTAAGAAAAAGCATATTAACTAACAAAAGTATGTTATTAGAATAAATGCGCAATACTGCTTTAAACACCCCCATGTAGCCCCTTATAACTTTTTTTCTATCTTTTGGAATCATCAGAAAATGTTTGCGGGTCCAGATGGAGAATATGTAATCGGAACCTCCCCCCCCACACACACACACCTTTTTGCGAATGTGTTCTACACACGAGAAGTCATACGACTCTCTTTTTTCTTTTTGTTAAGGTAAGCTAGCAGAACCATTAACATGCCAGGCAAAATGTTTCATCTGCTTTTACATTTTGAATTCAAATTCCATCGAGGTCTACTTTACCTTCCATCCTTTTGGGGGGGGGGATACAACAAGTACCAGTTGAGTACGGGGTTTGATTTAAACAACTTATCCCCTCTCTGAGGTTGCTGGCCTTGAGCTGAAATTTGAAAACAATACATCCTACATTCCTCTGTTTCTCTTCTTCTAAATGATAACGAATGAAATCTCTTTAGAGCAATGCTTATACATTGGAGTATTTTTCTATGA
>NW_026356742.1:0-333 GCF_001194135.2 Octopus bimaculoides | reverse complement strand
GAAAACTCGGAATATCAGTGGTCCTTAATAGCTACGAAACACACAATATATTTGCATCTTTCACCCTTTACTTGTTTCAATCATTGGATTGCGGCCATGCTGGAGCAGCACCTTGAAGGGTTTTAGTCGAACGAAGAGGTCCCAGTATTTATGATTTTTTTTTATTTATATGGTCTCATGTGCCGGAGCGCTAAATGTCGAGGACGTAAACAAACCAATACCGATTGTTAAGCAGCAGGTGGGGGACAAACACAAACAAACACACACACACATATACAAGGACATATTTATATGCATACTCTCTCTCTTTCTCTTCCTCCCTCTCTCAAACAC
>NW_026356741.1:0-232 GCF_001194135.2 Octopus bimaculoides | reverse complement strand
CCTTCCTCTAGACCAAACTTGCAAACACCATGGATACAGGCCCCTTCCTCCAGACAAAACTTGTAAACATCATGGACCTCTTCATCTGGACCAAACCTCCAAGTTAACTCTGAACACTCCCACAACCTTGATTTCCCACTTCCACAGGTTCTTCTGACATGAGCTGTTTAGTACCTCTGTATGTGGCTGTCATCCTTGATATGCATCACATGATCATAACAGTGCAGCCTCC
>NW_026356740.1:0-290 GCF_001194135.2 Octopus bimaculoides | reverse complement strand
GTCCCGTTTGCCCAATGTATAGAGAAGGGCAGAGAGAGTAGGAGATGCAGTAAATGACATTGGTAAAAGTGCAGGTGAAGGAGTCGGTAATGTGATAGGGTTGATAATGGGCGCTGGTGAGGAGGGTGGTGTTGGAGAGGTAAGCGCAAGTGTGAAAGCGTGAGCAGGAGCAGAGGAACAAGTCGGGTTGGGAGGTTGGGTTAGGGAAGAAGCTTTAGACCAAGAGGTCTTGTAGGTTGTGGGCTTATTTGGAGGGAAGGGATTGTTTAGGGAAGATGGGTGAAGTGGAG
>NW_026356739.1:0-295 GCF_001194135.2 Octopus bimaculoides | reverse complement strand
ATATAGGCTTCTTCCTTCAACTTCCGTCTGCCAAATCCACTTGCAAAAGTTCGGTCGGCACCGAGTTATAGTAGAAGACAAAGATCGAAGGCCGTGATGTGGAAATGAATTCGAAACCAGGAGTTAGAGGAACATACTTATTTACCACACACATACATATATGTGAATATGCGTTTATGCGTAATATACCTGGATTACATCTGCCGTAGGTGTGTTACTCCATTTCCACCCTAATACAGCTCTCTTATACAATTAAACCTTGGGAGAGGCATTATGCCGGTAATAAGCACACGCA
>NW_026356738.1:544-696 GCF_001194135.2 Octopus bimaculoides | reverse complement strand
TATTTCAAGATTTCTTGCAAATAGAGAAAGAACCGGTTTCTAACCTAGATTCAAGGCTCCTTCATTCAACAACAGGGTATTTTTGTATGTATGTATGTATGTATGTATGTATGTATGTATGTATATGCAGATTTGTATGTTTTATGTATGTA
>NW_026356738.1:0-534 GCF_001194135.2 Octopus bimaculoides | reverse complement strand
ATGTATGTATGTATGTATGTATATGCAGATTTGTATGTTTTATGTATGTATTCTCATGCATATAGTTGCATATCTAGATATGCTCATAAATATCTAAATGATAAACTTCTGATTTTTACAGTTCCAGTAAGGGACTGGATCTGTAGTCTTCGAATTAGTTTTCTTCTTTCTGGTTTTGAGAAGCCTAATTCCTCAAGACTGGTATTTAAGTCGTGTGTTATATATCCCAGGGCCCCAATAATTACAGGTATAAACCTGAACTTGTAATCTGGATAGATTTCTCAATAGTTCAGCATAGGTGTTCTCTTTGTCACTGATCTTCAGCTTTATGTTAACATCCGCTGGGCAGCTAATTCCACAACTGTGCACAGTTTCTCTTCTCGATTCCCAAATCATTATATCCGGTCTGTTGTGCTTACATTTTATTGAGCTCTTCACTGGGACATTCCACCAGTATTCCTTTTTATCATGAGTGGCTATGGCGTCTGCCATATTGTGGGTTCTTATTTCTTTGTCCTCGGGATTATCCTTCCG
>NW_026356737.1:0-219 GCF_001194135.2 Octopus bimaculoides | reverse complement strand
ATCCCGCTTCCGTTAGTCTGACAGTGTCACTTTAATTGAATCCTCTGTATGTGTGTGTGTGTGTATGTATGTATACGTGTGTGTGTTTGTGTGTACATATACATAGATACATGCATGCCCATTCACTCACACATACATACCAGTATATATGTATAAATGTGTGTGTGTGTGAATATGTCTATGTGCACATATATATACATACATACATTATATATATAT
>NW_026356736.1:212-337 GCF_001194135.2 Octopus bimaculoides | reverse complement strand
ACGTTCGAATTGCGCTCGAACGGTGCAGAGGGAAGACGAATGGATACACGTACGTTCGAATTAAGCTCGATCGGTGCAGAGGGAGGCCGAACAGACGAATGTATGTTTGAATTCCGCTCGAAATT
>NW_026356736.1:0-112 GCF_001194135.2 Octopus bimaculoides | reverse complement strand
GAACGGGACAGAGGGAAGCCGAATGAACGCACGTACGTTCGAATTCCGCTCCAGCGGTGCAGAGGGAGTCCGAACGGACGAATGTATGTTTGAATTCCGCTCGAAATTTGCA
>NW_026356735.1:0-222 GCF_001194135.2 Octopus bimaculoides | reverse complement strand
TATATATACATATATATATATATAGGGATGAGTATATATGCTTTTTATTTTGTATATATAATATATATGTGTATACATACATATGCACACACACACACACACACACACACATATACATATATATATATATGTATACACATACACAGACGCACAGATATTTATTTATTCATTTGTTCGTATACTTATGTATGTATTTTGATACATAAACACACACATATTTAG
>NW_026356734.1:206-405 GCF_001194135.2 Octopus bimaculoides | reverse complement strand
CTCATTTCTCATTACTAAACAGAGGTTGATGACGCAATAACGATATAGAGTAGAAGGAACAAAACAGTTGCTAACAAAAATATTTTGTCTAGCTGTATATATGTTATTCGACGTTTCTTAGAAGGAATTTTATCTTTCGACTCAATATTTGGTTCATCTGTGTTTCCTATTATCCCGATTTTATTTTTAGATCCGCTTG
>NW_026356734.1:0-153 GCF_001194135.2 Octopus bimaculoides | reverse complement strand
GTACAGTTTACACACAATTACTGAGCCGACAGAAGAAAGTCCGCTTACAAGTGTCAAAATTAAAAGATATATTAAATATATAGAAGGTTCACGAGAATTGTTTCCCAGTTTTTTCTCAGTTTCAGAAAGAAAAACAATATTTGCGAGAAAAAC
>NW_026356733.1:0-326 GCF_001194135.2 Octopus bimaculoides | reverse complement strand
AAAAATCTTGCAAACCAAATCCAAAAACGAAATATATATATATATATACACACATATACATATATATATACACACAACTTGGATCTTGTGAATTTTCCGAAGTCCTCTCCCCACCCTTTGGAAAAGATTTTCCCCACAAATTACTTTATAATTGTAATGTATGCCGTTTGAAAGGTATTTCTATAAAATCATTGGCGCAAACTTGCTTTCATATTCGTTTTTCCTTCTTAAATTCAAGCTCAAAGCTGTGGCCATGCTGGGGCACCGCCGTTTTGTTACACTGTTATTATTGAGAGCCTCCTCTGATATGTGGCATTTGGTGAATA
>NW_026356732.1:0-811 GCF_001194135.2 Octopus bimaculoides | reverse complement strand
TTGAGTGTGTGTATGTGTGCGTGTGTGTGTGTCTGTTTGTCTGCGTGTGACTGTGTGTATATGTGTATATAAATAATATATAAGTATATATAGGCGGCGACGTGGCAGAACTTTTTAGCCCGACGGATAAAATGGGTTTTCCAGAAAGGTACATTCCGTTCTGAGGTCAAATTCCACCGAACTCGATTTTTCCTTTCATACTTTCGGCAAACGATAAGTTCCAAATCAAATACTGGGTCTGATATAATCCTCACACGAACACTTCGTAAGATTACTAGTCTTGTGGAAATTTTTGAAGTCATCATTCAAATATATATAAATGCAAAACAAGGTGGAAAAAATAGTAGCCGAATACCGAAGGTAGAATAATATGCTTTTTTTTTTTTTTTATTAAAGCTGCAAGAACATCACAAAAACTGTTACTCAGAGTTTCACGTTCTTGTTCGTCGGATTGTTGGGATCAAGAATGGAATAAAATTACGATAATTTTCTTCCACTGTCGATCTCAGCTGCCCGACGAACAGGAATGTGAAACTCTGAGTAAGAGTTTTTGTGATGTTTTTGCAGTGTGTGTGTGTGTGTGTATTAAGCATTTGACTATATATGTAAATATTCATCGATATATATAGATACGTACGTTGTTGGTACTCCGTCGGTTACGACGACGAGGGTTCCAGTTGATGCGATCAATGGAACAGCCTGCTCGTGAAATTAACGTGCAAGTGGTTGAGCACTCCACAGACACGTGTCCCCTTAACATAGTTCTCGGGGGAGATTCAGTGTGACACAGAGTGTGACAAGGCTGACCCTT
>NW_026356731.1:0-514 GCF_001194135.2 Octopus bimaculoides | reverse complement strand
TTTCCTTTTCCCTTCTCTTCTTCTGGGTCATTTCTTCTCTTTCTGTTTTCCTTTCCCTAATTATTCTATTATCCCGCCTTTCATCCCCCCCCTTGCCACTTTTTCTCTTTCAGTCCTTTCGTTTTCCCACTCTCCACTACCCCCACTTCCTGTAAAATCCTGCCTCTCCTTGAGTCTCTTCTCTATTGCAGTCATATTAATCCCCATCCTATTAATCTCCATCATAATTAATTGCCATATGCATTTATTATTTATTCATCATCATCATCATCATCATCGTTTAATGTCCGCCTTTCATACTTAGAATTTTTTTTAGCTTTGCTCTTATTCAATGTTAATGGTATTGTGAAAAGTTGTTTTGAAAAGCAGTTCTATAAAACTTAGAATAAGCAACTGTTGAAAGCTTAGTCCTGTTGTTATACGTATAAGGAAGTAAACTGGCTGAGATATTAGAAGGATTACCCTACAGCAGTGGTTCCCAAACTATGAGTCGCGACCCACTGATGGGTCGTGA
>NW_026356730.1:188-301 GCF_001194135.2 Octopus bimaculoides | reverse complement strand
CACCAGTTACATCTTATGGAACTTCTACCTACACCTTTTCTGCAGATCAAGCAGGGCCATCTACCTGAAGGGATTTATGATTTCTCAACCTTCCTACTTACTAAGACTTTGGT
>NW_026356730.1:0-178 GCF_001194135.2 Octopus bimaculoides | reverse complement strand
CTGAAGGGATTTATGATTTCTCAACCTTCCTACTTACTAAGACTTTGGTTTTTTTCTAGATAAACTCAAAGGCCCTTTGATTCTGGACCTTGCTTCCACACCTGAAACTTCTCTAGTTCTGGTAGTGATTCTGCTATGAGGGCCAGGTCATCAGCTTGGAGGAGCTCCCAGGGGCATT
>NW_026356729.1:245-726 GCF_001194135.2 Octopus bimaculoides | reverse complement strand
TATATGTACATATATTCTTATATTTATAAATGTATACAATTTGAACACGAGCTCCATACGCTCAATATCTGTGCTATTTAGTAATTGTTGAGAATCTGGCCACTACATTCAGGCACATACACAGAGAAGATATGCACTGTATGTGTAGAAGCGTACGCCAGATGTACGTTGTAATGTGGACAATATGTGCTTTTGTTATAGAATATGTGTGCATATATGTTGTTCACATTCACACGCAGCTAACGTTTCTAAATGCATTAAGGTACATTAAGATGAATGGTAGGAATGTAATACGCACATGGTCCGCACAGCGAGATGTATATGTATATGTGCGTGTATGTATGCATATATGTACATATATATTCATATATATGAATGTATGTAAATATATATACATGTATATATATACATATACATATACATACATTTACATATATATATATATGTATATATATATATATATGTATATATACATGTATAT
>NW_026356729.1:0-235 GCF_001194135.2 Octopus bimaculoides | reverse complement strand
TATATATATATATGTATATATATATATATATGTATATATACATGTATATGATTGTTTTCTTATACTTAAATATATCCATATGATATGCGCGCATCTATCATTCCACTTATGTATGAATTTATGTATGTATGTATCAGTCGATCTATGCATCTGTCTATCCACTCGAACGCTCTCTGTCTGCGTGGTTACCTGTGTATCTATCTATCTATCTATCTATCTATCTATCTATCTATCT
>NW_026356728.1:0-817 GCF_001194135.2 Octopus bimaculoides | reverse complement strand
AATAGACTTGTTCATTTTCCAATACCCGGGTCCCTGTCTATGGCACTTATTCACATTCTGATCTGTCTGATCTGATACAATTCACATTCTGATCTGTCCCCATTGTCGTCTACTATATCAGTATCTGAGCTGTACATTGCCTCTATATCTTGTAATGGAGGCATGTTATCAATATCAATTTCATTTTCCAAAAATTCATTCAAAATTTCTCTGAATATCATTGTATTATCTGCCGGTGTAATCGGACGAATGTCCCATCTATCGGCACTCATTTTAGTCTGGTCAGGGTCGTAGTTAGCAAAAACTACTACGTGTGGTATTTCGAAGCTCTTGGTTACTGATATGTATTTACATGAACATATTAGTCCATTCTTTATACTTTCCATTACTTCGTAATTAATGTGTTGTTCCTGACTTCTTGTTAAATCGAATATAACAATTCTTTGTCCATTATACATATATTTAATGTCTAGACTTCTTCCATTTTCGAAACGAATTCCGTCTAGAGTTTGTATGTATCTTGATAGGTACGTTTTTCCGCTGTTACCTACTGGATCTGAATACCATATTATTTTCCGTTCGTTAGGCTCTTGTTGCAGCTCATCGATTAACTCCTGTTGCCACTTTCTCCAGGAACTGTTTTTGTATTTCTCTTTTATCTTTTCTAAAGTCATTAACTGCTGATTCTCACTCCATAATTTTTCAATCGCACGTACATTAGATTTATAAGCGTTTATAGTATCGCTATCGTCCCTTCTTAGGATGTACTCACACGTCACAAGTTTATGATCCGAGTAAGGCACAATACAAAAATGTG
>NW_026356727.1:0-310 GCF_001194135.2 Octopus bimaculoides | reverse complement strand
ATAAACCCCACACATATCCTTTATCGGTTGCCAACTCTGTTGTCCATTCATCTTAAGCACTACGCCATCAATGAACTTCAAAATTCCCCTTCCCCACCCCCACCCAGTCCATGTATTGCATGAAATAAAATCTGAGTCATTATAATGACTATATAGGCCTGACTCGTCCGAGACTAACCGATAGATTTAGCCATCCACGCCCTTATGGTCGACTAAACAACACTTCATCACTTCTCACCCAACGAATTCTCTGCATTTCGCCGTCTCTCGTATTGTTCTAATCAAACCACCTGCAATTTCCATCTTTTCC
>NW_026356726.1:0-352 GCF_001194135.2 Octopus bimaculoides | reverse complement strand
CAAGAATATAACAACAGGTGTCTTTCGACTGAGGACGAATCAAATTGAGTCGGTATGTATATATATATATATATATTTATTCTATTTTATTTGTTTCAGTCATTTGACTGTCGCCATGCTGGAGCACCGCCTTTAGTCGAGCAAATCAACCCCAGGACTTATTCTTTGTAAGCCTAGTACTTATTCTATCAGGCTCTCTTGCCGAACTGCTAAGTAACGGGGACGTAAACACACTATCATCAGTTGTCAAGCGATGTTGGGTGGGTGGGTTGACAAACACAGACACACAAACATATACATACATATATATATGTATATATATATATATATAAGCAATGTTAATTCTCTAAAT
>NW_026356725.1:0-1275 GCF_001194135.2 Octopus bimaculoides | reverse complement strand
ATAATAATAATAATAATAATAATAATAATAATAATAATAATAAGACTGTGAACGATTCGATCGATTGAAAATTTCTTCAAGGCGGTGCCGCAGTCGTATAACGGTGAGAAACAAAAGATAAAGTTTGGGATTAGAAAAATTGGTGCCTATCTTTTTCTCAAGAGATTCCTAAAGTAACAGGTTTAAAGCAAAGTTTCGAGTCAATGATTTGGATAGGCTTATCCTAGTAGATACAGAATGTGCCTACACAATGCACAAATAGGCAGACGTTATTTATGGTGGTGGTGGCGGTGGTGGTCGGTGGTCGGTGGGCGGAGGGAGTGTAGAATGTGGGGAGCCAGAAATGAAATGTCAAAATATGTAACCAGGGAAAATTACATCAATGAACTTTGCTTATTAGTCTTGATTGCCGAGTTCGTTCGGAACAAATTGGGTAAAAAAGAAAGGGAGGAAGAAAAAAAAAACAGAAAGGCTGGCATGTTTAAATGAGCATGGGTCGGTGAGTATGTGTGTGTGTGCGTGTCTGTGTGTTTATATCTATATCTCTAGCTATACATATATATCGTATATAGATGCGCATGCGCATATGCACTCATACACACATACATATATGTATACATACGAAAATGTATATACATACGTACTTATCTGTATATGTATACATATACAGGTTTTTATTCTTCATCTGCATATATATATATATATATATATATATATATATATATATATATATATATATATATACATACATATATACACATATATACATACATGTACATACATACCCATGCAGATGCGCACACACGTACACAAAATCACATACACACTTACATGAATTACGTGCATACATGTTCACATATGTACGTACATATATACATATACATACATACACACACACACACACACATATATATATATACATATATATATATATATATATATATAATCATAAATATACAGGGATTAGCATGAGTTGCTTCTCCAACATACTGAAAATTTAGAAATAGCAGTCAAAGAACTACTGATTCCAAACTAGTGCCATAAATATCGCCATCCGTTAGAAATATATATATATATATATATATATATGTATGTATGTATATATTTATATAATTAATATTAACAGCAGGCTGCAATTCTTCACCGAACAGCAAAACTATAATCGAGACTATGTGAGTAGGGCGTTAGAAACTCCTACAGTGCTCTCTCTATCTGTCTGTCTCTGTCTCTTTCTCTCTCCCTCTATCTCTCTCTCTCTCTCTCTCTCTCTCTCTC
>NW_026356724.1:193-419 GCF_001194135.2 Octopus bimaculoides | reverse complement strand
GCTTTTTGAATTCCTGAGATGTGAATTGGGTTCCATTGTCACATATGATCCGCTCTGGTATTCCTTGCTCTGCCACAAGTCCTCGAGCCACTGTAGTTATTATTCTGGCTCTCAGGTCTTTCACTTTCCTCACAAATGGGAATTTGGAGTAGTAGCAGACCATTATAAAGTACCATTCTTGGTTCTCTGTGAACAGATCTACTCCAATAGTTTGCCATGGCCTTCT
>NW_026356724.1:0-183 GCF_001194135.2 Octopus bimaculoides | reverse complement strand
AGATGTGACATGCAGAAACCATCTTCTCTATGTCTTTATACATGCCTACCCAATATACAGCTGACTTAGCTCGGAGTTTGCATTTTTCCATTCCCAGATGCCCTTGGTGGATCTTTTCAAGAAGTTCTTTTTTCATTGATCTGGGTATGACTATTCGGGATCCAGCCATCAGGATTCCATTCT
>NW_026356723.1:0-280 GCF_001194135.2 Octopus bimaculoides | reverse complement strand
ACACACACACACACACACACACAAGCACATTTGTATGTATGTATGTATGTAAGTATTGTCTACGTACGTTTCACTGTATAATGCCTTGTGGTAAACATCAGCTAAATTCGATCATAAAACGCATTAATGCTCGCTTATAGATAATAACATGCCTTTATCGTAGATTAATATTTTCGCATGGCGTATAATGCATCCGGTAAATTAATGTATATACGTGTGAGCGGCTGTAAGTGTATATATATATACGTGTGTGTGTGTGTGTGTGTGTGTGTGTGTGTGT
>NW_026356722.1:0-240 GCF_001194135.2 Octopus bimaculoides | reverse complement strand
ATGTAAATGCTTGCTATATCCAGTAGGTGGGTTATTGAACCTTTGTCGCAATTTGCTATTGTTTATGCAATGCAGAAGCTGCTCCAAATTAGCAGAGTTAGTGTAGGATACCTTCATGGTGTGCCGATGATTAATAGCATAGTACCGACTGGATTTAGGAAAGCACTTGTCCAAAGCAGCAAAAGATTTCCCAGCGATCCTGGTTGAAACATGCAAACCGAAAATTGGGTTGAACCAGAG
>NW_026356721.1:0-300 GCF_001194135.2 Octopus bimaculoides | reverse complement strand
AGCCAGCCAGCCAGCCAGCCAACGAACCAGCCAGCCACTAGTTTTCTCTCAGACTCTAGTGTTCGGACTTCACTAAGAAACCATTATATTAGTTTAAATTTATTGTAATTACATTCATACGTTTACAGTCTTGTTGTTGTTGTTGTTGCTGCCGTGTCGTTTCCTCTCATTTCACTTTATTCTCTTATAATTTCTTTGTCTAATTCATTATTAACATTGTTTTTACTGATTTGCTTCTTTGTCCTTCTTTATTCTATTATTATTACTATTATTATTATTATTATTATTATTATTATTATT
>NW_026356720.1:0-370 GCF_001194135.2 Octopus bimaculoides | reverse complement strand
ATGTATACATACGTATGTATAACTAAAAAGAAGATGGCTTTAGTATTTCCCTACTTTTCTGTGACCTCACCTCAATTCAGATGGTGTAATGTGAATGCCCTCAGCGGTCAGAGTTCTCTCGATTTCTGTCCCGGCAAGTTGCTCCAGTTCCTGTGTAGCTTCTTTGATAAGGAGGTCGAATGCTGGAATGTATGCAGAAAGTTAGATCCCATGAAAGCACATACGAATAAAAACATTCACTCAAAGTCAAAGCATAACCCACAGCTCCTCACATTGTTTTGAATTCTACAAGTCTGTATCAGCCGAAAAAAAATCTAAAGAAACGTCTATAATCATAAATAGTTTAGATGTAAATAATTGAAGCTAAAAA
>NW_026356719.1:0-458 GCF_001194135.2 Octopus bimaculoides | reverse complement strand
TATAAACTGGAGATATTTTTTTCACTACCAGCGCATGTTAGTAATGTAGCTTACACTTTCTAAAGCAAGTAATCACTTTCTAATCTTGTAAATCAAACAATGCCTTTTAAACAATAGTTTGTACGGATATAGATCACCAGGTTGCTTACAGAATTACATCTGTCATTGTATGCATCCGCCATTGCATGCACACAGTTTCATTGCCGCAGACAATGAAGAGTGTATACTGGTTTCAATTTGTGGCATAAGACCACTGATTTCGGGGGTGGGGATGAGTCGATTACATTGACCCCCGGTGTTTGTGGGGGCGCGTGGTTAGGGTATTGGACTCTTGATCGTAAGATTGTGGTTTCGATTTCTGGACCGGGTGACTCGTTGTATTTTTGAGCAAAACACTTCATTTCAAGTTGCTTCGTTCCACTCAGCTAGCAAAAATGAGTAATCCTGCGACAGACTGG
>NW_026356718.1:0-205 GCF_001194135.2 Octopus bimaculoides | reverse complement strand
CATGTGTATGAAATGGCATAGGGTTTTTCAAGCCATCATGAACGTGTATGGATGTATAAATATGTTCCTGTAATAATGTGTGTATGTGTGTATCATATAATCACGTATGTGTGTATAGGTAGGTACATGTAATTACATGTGTGTATGTATATACATAGATAGATAGATAGATAGAGACTGATAGATAGATAGACAGATAGATAGA
>NW_026356717.1:0-271 GCF_001194135.2 Octopus bimaculoides | reverse complement strand
AAAATAGAAAGTGCAGAAATGCTTTGTGCTCAACATCTGTTTCGTTTGGATAAGTATCATTAGTTTAATAATTACATAACTACGATGCATAATTTATCTAATTTGCATTAATTTAAATTAATTTAAAAGCTCTGTTCACTTAGGTCATCAGTAGTATTGTGGGTTGTGTTCATCAGAAAACCAACAACTTGCTTAAGTACAGTGAAGGAGAGAGAAATAGCGGGGAAAGTAGATAAATACACACACAGGCACACACATACAAATTTACATC
>NW_026356716.1:0-375 GCF_001194135.2 Octopus bimaculoides | reverse complement strand
TATATATATATATATATATCTAACATGGTTAATATTAAAATACAACTACGTGTATTCCTTTGAAAAATCTCTTTTTATTTTAGGAAGTTACCTTAGCATTATCTCCCCTCCATTGTTACATTATTCAACCTCTTAAATAAACTCCTTTATCACTGTACATTTTTTTTCAAAAATAATTCTAACCACACCGAGTATTTTTTCTCTCTCAATTCTGTAATATTAACAACTATTCTTTCTTTTTTTAGTTCTTCCTCCTAGACTTATCTCATACAAATGAATATAATACTATTTAACTAATAATAAATCTTTTTCTCCCCATTCTATTAACCCCAAAATTTTTTCTGTCTTTCGAATTTCAATTAAGTTATATAAAAT
>NW_026356715.1:0-338 GCF_001194135.2 Octopus bimaculoides | reverse complement strand
TCATACCAATTATGCAATTCAAACCAATTCAAATGCTCCAAGCAACTTAAAGGGTTTATGCAGTTAGTCTGATGGGCATAGATTAAATAAGATGCTCCAAATACTGTCATGTTATTGACCTTCCCAGAATCTTTCAGAGTTTGAAAGACAGCAATGTTTCACATCATAGGAAAGTTTGTCAAAGAGTTCAATGAGATCAATTTCCATGAAAGAGTAAAGAATCTACAGATTATGGTTTTTATTTATTTACTTATTTACACTCTTCTGTTGGGAGAGTCAGGAGGAAAAAGGCAACCTTTAGAAACCTTTTCAGGAACTCCTACAATGGATGAGGGAAA
>NW_026356714.1:0-486 GCF_001194135.2 Octopus bimaculoides | reverse complement strand
AAATGGTGCTATTTACAGGCCACTAGCACAGAAGCCAGACAGCTGCTCTGACAATGAACATGCTCGACAGTGCTGTTAGTGCTCCACTGGCACAGTGACCAGTCATCGAGTATGGTTCAATTACAATTTCACTTGCCCCAATAGGTCTTCGCAAGCAGAATTTAGTGTCCAGTGAAGGAGAGGTTGGCATGGGTACCAGTCGTCGGATTTGGTTTGATTTCGATTCAGATTTCAAATTCCAAATTCACTTGCCTGAACAGGTCTTTGCAAGCAGAGTTTTTAGTGTCCAATGAAGTAAAGATACGGATTAGTGAGCTGGCTACACTTCTGGCAGAGATCACAGATTATGCTCTCATTTGCCTTGCCAGGTCTTCTCACGTACAGCATATTTCCAAAGGTCCCAGTCACTGGAAAGTTTGAAGGTCGTGCTTCACCTCTCATGCCAGGTCTTCCTGGGTTTACCTCTTCCACAGGTTCCCTCAACTG
>NW_026356713.1:322-598 GCF_001194135.2 Octopus bimaculoides | reverse complement strand
TTTTTTTTATTATATATATTAAATCTGCAAAAGAAAACGATGAAGCAAAATAAAAAAGGTGTTAAGATTTGTGAAAACTTTAATAGTTAATTGTACATGTGAAATGTATTTGAGTATGTACGTGTGTGTGCGTACGTATGTGTATATGTGCGAATTCATGATCAATGTTTTTGTTTACAACACACACGCACACATACATGCATACATACATACATACATACATACATACGTACGTGCGTACGTACGTACATACATACATACATACATACATACATA
>NW_026356713.1:0-312 GCF_001194135.2 Octopus bimaculoides | reverse complement strand
ATACATACATACATACATACATACATACATACATACGTACGTACATACGTGCCTACATACATACGTACGTACATACGTGCCTACATACATGTGCATCTATATATTTTGTATGAATATAGATTTACGTGTACAGCAGTATGTATAAGCAAATATATATGTATTATGTGTGCTATATGTTATGTATCTAATGAATGTATATTTTTGTATCATTTATATACATGTGTGTGTGTGCGTGCGTGTATATATGTATAAATCTATATACATATACAACTGTACGTTTTCATGCATATAAGTGTATATACGTATACAATG
>NW_026356712.1:0-204 GCF_001194135.2 Octopus bimaculoides | reverse complement strand
ATGTATGTATGTATGTATGTATGTATGTATGTATGCATGAATGTGTGTTTGTATGTATGTCCGAATGTATGTATGTATATATCTGTATATGTATGTATTAGGTTGGTAGATAGGTAAATTGGTAGGTAGGTACGTACATACGAATGCTTGCATGTATGTATGCATGCATATGTATGTATGTATGTATGTATGTATGTATGTATG
>NW_026356711.1:0-432 GCF_001194135.2 Octopus bimaculoides | reverse complement strand
TATATGTAATGTATACACATACACAAATGCACGCACACATATATGTATATGCACCCACTCTTGCATATACGTATACGCACTAGAGATGCACATAGATAAATGCATATAGATATTAGCCATAGATATCACACCATATGCAGTAAACGGTATGTGTATATTCTTATAAGTACTCACATCTGTCATTTTGTACACATTGTATATACATTCGTACACACATTCATCACTCTCTATTTCGCCAGTCCTCGTATACACAAGCATATGCACAATACACACATACAAAGATCTATCTATCTATCTATCTATCTATCTATCTATCTATCTATCTATCTATCTATCTAGCTAGCTAGCTATCTCTATCTATCTATCTATCTATCTATCTCAGGGAAATATTTTTATGCGAAAACATACCATCACATCCATTCACACACTCAG
>NW_026356710.1:0-347 GCF_001194135.2 Octopus bimaculoides | reverse complement strand
CTCTCTCTCTCTCTCTCTCTCTCTTAACACAATTTATCATCTTCAAACATGTGTGTACACTTACAGGTATACAATTATGAATCCTGGTATAAGAGATGTTTACAAATTTCTGCACATTGCATGCAAGCACACTTTTGTATATGTGTGCTAATATATGTGTATGTTTATATATGTGTGTGTATGTTTCTGTGTATGTATATGTATGTCTGTTTATGGGTGTATGCATGTGTTTGTGGTATGTTTGTATATGTCTGTATGTATCTATGTGTATGTATGTGTGTATACATGTATGTGCATGTATATAATATATGTTTGTATGTATATTTATGTATGTATATATATATATA
>NW_026356709.1:0-745 GCF_001194135.2 Octopus bimaculoides | reverse complement strand
ATATATATATATTTACACACACACACATACGAATATTTATGTATATTAATGTATAACGCGAATTAAGAGCTACTTATAGTTACTTGCCTTTAAGTAATGTGGTTAGAAAGGTTCTTGTAACGCACCTATGTGCCTTCATGGCAAGAAACTATTAGTACCTGTTCTTCTAATACAGTGTATATTAAATGATAATTACCTCGCCGAATGTAGAATATTTATCTTTATCTTACCTTAAAGGAACAATAAACTGTATATATGTGTGTCTGTCTGTTTGTGTGTATGTGAGTGTCTGTGTGTGTATGTGTTTCTGTGTATGTTTGTGTGTGCATGTGTGCTAGTATATGTGTATACCAGTAATAATATGCACCAGTAACTACATGCTTCGGAGTGGATATACCAGTAATTTTAAAATCATCACTATATACTGACAACTATATATTAACTACCATATGCCAGAGACTAAATACGTGATTTATAATTGTGTACGTGCGTGTATGTACTTAAAGATACTTGTTTGTGTGTGAATGCACACATATATATATATAGAAATACTCAAGAATCAGTTGAATTAGGTAGTTAAATTGAGGCACCAAACCAGTTCAGTATAGTCTGCTTAGCTCCAATTATGATAAATAGAAAGCAAATAAGTAACAAGGATGTCTTTCATTTAAATGCACTGATACCTGGACATCCTTGTTACTGATTTGATAATATATATATATATATATATATATATATATATATA
>NW_026356708.1:0-317 GCF_001194135.2 Octopus bimaculoides | reverse complement strand
TTGCAGGATGGCACCGGACAGCATGTAGCTTCATCAAGAGACGAGCCGAAAGAGCAAAGTGAAATGACAGAGTGGGGGAGAAAACGACCGACATGATGCAGGAAGTCTTGGTCAGAGTGACAGCAGAGGATCCAGTGAGGGGCAGTTGGTATGTTCCCAAATCAAAGAGTGGGATCGTTTGGTGTGACGCCAGTAGCATCGCAATAGGGATTGTCTTGGAGATGGGAGGCACCGTGGTGGAAAATGGAGCCTGGCTCAGGAAGATGAATGACTGCAACCATATCAATGTGGCGGAGTTGGATGCTGTGCTGAAGGGG
>NW_026356707.1:0-448 GCF_001194135.2 Octopus bimaculoides | reverse complement strand
ACAGTAATAATATTTGTCTCCTATTAAGAAACAAAAAAGTTTATATAGGATTGCAAAAGAAGTGCTCAAATATAAATGTGACTAGGATAAAAAGGCATTAGTAACAGAATAAAAACATTATGTTCGGGTCAACGACTGAACAAAAACACCACCTCTCAAACAAACAATCATATATAAAAAATACACCATGGTCCACAAACACACAAGAAAAGCATATAATTTTAAAATAATACATATATATAAAGTGTACAATTTTAAAAAGCATATATTCTAATAAAAATACAAATATATCTAATTCGAGTTAAAAATATATATAAAAAAACGTAAGATATATTTTTTATATATAATAGAATACAAAAGGTCTAAAAGTTAGAATAAGGCGACTAGAAATTCAAAAAACCAGTCCTATTAGACAAATAAATAATATGAAGATAAAATAATATAAAAT
>NW_026356706.1:0-217 GCF_001194135.2 Octopus bimaculoides | reverse complement strand
GGATGGTAGCTGGTGGTGCGTATACGATGCCTTCGATGAAGGGAGTGGAAAAAGGCAAATTTACAATTGTTGAATTTTGGCGAAGTTAAATCTAACGTCGACAAAAGAGCTTGGTCCTGCGAAATAGCAAGTAAATCAATTGCTGTAGGAGAGGAAATAGAATTGACAGGGGGTCTCGTGAGAGCATCAACAGGATGTTCTGCTTCCCTGGCAAATG
>NW_026356704.1:0-231 GCF_001194135.2 Octopus bimaculoides | reverse complement strand
GATAGATAGATAGATAGATAGATAAATAGATAGATAGATAGATTGATATAGAGGTAAGTAGAACGGAAGGGAGCGAGTGAGGGAGGTATGCATGTATGTATGTAGGTAGACATTTATGTATGCATGTATGTATGTATGTATGTGTGTAAGTATGTATGTAAGTATGTATGTATGTGTGTAAGTATGCATGTATGTATGTATGTATGTATGTAGGTAGGTAGGTAGGTAGGT
>NW_026356703.1:0-447 GCF_001194135.2 Octopus bimaculoides | reverse complement strand
TACAATGCTCTTCCATCTATCTGGTAGACTTGCAAGGTCCCTCTTCCAAATTCATTTGTCTGTGATGAAAAATACTCCTCCACTACTGTTCTGACCTGGTTTACAGAATTCATGTTTTTTCCATCTAAATGATTTTGAAGACTGCAGAATAAATGATAATCAGATGGGGCAATGTCCAGCAAATGTGGTGGGTAGAGCATCATTTCCCATTTAAACTGCTCCAGCCTTTGGAATGTCCTCCTCGCTGTATGTAGCTGAGCTTTAATTCTAGTGGAAGAACACCTTTCATCTTGAAACCAAAGAGGTTGTTTTTCTTCTAACGTTGACTTAAGCTGCTCAAGCTACTTGCAGTAGATCTCCTTTGTTATCATTTGGTTTGGGTTTCAACGTTCAAAACGGACTAAACCTTTCATATCCCACCAAACAGATAACAATACCTTACATGGG
>NW_026356702.1:0-211 GCF_001194135.2 Octopus bimaculoides | reverse complement strand
AATTGTGCATGTGTGTGTGTGTACGTACATATATATATATATGTATGTACAATTTTTATTATCATGAACATTTTTAAAAAGTGACAAAAAACACATTTGTAAATTTAAAAAAAAAAGATTGTTTTTCTTTTGCCTTTGGTAATTTCATTATCATTAGAATAAGTATTAATTATTTCAATGTCGATTTTTTTTTTTTTAATTTTTTTTTTTT
>NW_026356701.1:0-257 GCF_001194135.2 Octopus bimaculoides | reverse complement strand
ATATATATATATATACACATATATGCATGTATGTATATGTATATATATATATTCATAAATGTGTATATATATATATATATGTATATATATATATATATACACAGATATATGTATATATAAGTGTGTGACTGTGTGAGTGCGTACATGAGTGTATATGTGAGTGTGTATGCGTGCATTTATCTATGTATACGCATGTATATAAGTAGGTATATATCAACAAACGTATTTAGACACAAACAAAGAAACACACACACACA
>NW_026356700.1:0-451 GCF_001194135.2 Octopus bimaculoides | reverse complement strand
TATATATATATATATATATATATATATAGAGGCTCACATACATATGTGCCAATATATACATGCAAATATGGAGAATGTGTAACAGTTCATACGCAAAATATGATGTTATACATACACACACATGCTGACAAACATGCATGCTCACACATGAACAAACACACACTCATACACACACGCACGTACGCACACACACACACACACATATGTATAGATATATGTGCATGTATGTGCGTGTGTAAAAGACAGAAATATATATATATATCTAAGTGCGGCAGAGTGTTGTGCGCAACAAGGCAGCACATTGAATATAGGGACATATAAGCAGCATGTATATGTGTGAGTATATATGTATACACATATATGTACATCTATCTATCTGTCTATCTATCTATCTATTTATCCACACATATATATATATATCTATATATGTACGTGGGTATGTATTTATATA
>NW_026356699.1:0-320 GCF_001194135.2 Octopus bimaculoides | reverse complement strand
TATATATATACACATACATACATTTACATATATATACATATATGTATGTACATATATCTACATACAAATATATAAATATATCTATATACATACATATATATATATGTGTGTGTGTATATCTTTATATATATGTGTATATATATAATATATATATATGTACATATACATATATATGCATCATATATATATAAATATACATATAGATATACATATATATATATATATACATATATATAGTTATATATATGTGTATATATATGTATATATATATGTGCATATATATACACACACACACACACACACATATATATATATATATA
>NW_026356698.1:0-296 GCF_001194135.2 Octopus bimaculoides | reverse complement strand
AGAAGGACTGGACCACAAAGTTTGTGTAGGACTTGAGGTGATGAAAACAATATGAATAAGGAGAGGAAGAATGACGAATGGACCTCTGAGTGGAGAGGGCACGATATCAACCACATGGAAAGAACCGAAGTCACTGTTCTACAAGTAGTAAAGAATATAAGCTCGTGCACACACCTATATATATATATGTTAAATACTCGAAATACGAGTCTAGTGACACAGCCAACAACTGACGAAGGGTCGTTCTTTTATGTTGTTTGTTTTGTTTTCCATTTGTGTCTTTCGTTGTTCGAAAG
>NW_026356697.1:0-363 GCF_001194135.2 Octopus bimaculoides | reverse complement strand
AAAATAGTTCCAGAATTCGAAAACACTATCAGTTACATTCTGGTAACTGTGTGAACCTTTCATAATATATATTACTCCAGCCATGCGTTCATGTTACAAATCTAGGGCGAGTAACATTGCCAAGACGTGTTTACCGGCACAAAATATGTGTGTGGGTGGCTCTACCATGGCAGAGCTACCCAAGTAGTCACAGTCACATGTCTATACGAGTGTGTCTTCCAATTTATACATGGATTTGTCTACGTGTGTTCGCACGTTTCTATGCACACACGAATGTATCTGTGTAATTATATATAAATAGACTTTATGACGTACAAATTTTGTGAAGACACTTTTTATGGATGTATCTGCTTGCTTTTACAC
>NW_026356696.1:0-302 GCF_001194135.2 Octopus bimaculoides | reverse complement strand
AGAGAATATTGCTTACCTGTTTAAAGACACCGATTTGATTCAACGGCTCAGATTAATTTAGTATTACGGTGTCTGTAAAGAATATATTAGTGATATTGTGTTCCATTCAGCCGGCGTTAATTAGACGGACAATAATAATTAAGGGTAATTAACGCATGAACGAGATTAATGACACGAAATAGAGAACAGAGAGCGACAAGTCTTTTTAATTGGTATGGAACAAATGATGAAACAAGTCTGTCCATTTACCTTCACCATTGAATTAATTATTATAATTTAGTTAATTAAAATGTATTGGAAAG
>NW_026356695.1:0-499 GCF_001194135.2 Octopus bimaculoides | reverse complement strand
ACACACACACACACACACACACACAAATATATATTCATTATACACACACACACATACACATGCAAAACACATATGGATAAAAGTACATACACACATGATTACACATAGACTCACACACAGACATATATTCTGGTTCAGTAGACGATGTTACACCCAACTGGCTTCGTGTCTGCTTATGCATAAGTCATATATTAGTTTTTATGTTGATGAAGTTTAAAGCTTTTCTCGTTTCCTTGCTCCGCCAACATAAAAGCAAAGTTGCGGCTGATTGTGGCTGGTAGATTTTCTAATTACGCTAAATAAATACATTGACAAATATGAAAGTTGGGAGGTAGGCTAGTGAGGCAATAATAATAATAATAATAATAATTATAATTATAAAGATAAAGATAACAATAATATCAAAACTCAAAAAGCAAGAAATGCATCAACAAAAACATGTATATAGTGTGTATGTGTGCATGTACATAGTTTATATATGTGTATATATATATATATA
>NW_026356694.1:0-394 GCF_001194135.2 Octopus bimaculoides | reverse complement strand
AGATTACTCATTCAATCGCAACTCGGAGTTTCTCGGTTTTTGTGCGTCCAGAAAAACAAGAATTTCTGACGAGTGTCGACTAAGTCACCGGACTCGAACAAATAAATTCGAATCACATGTCTTTGGTACTTTTTCCTGCCCGATTGTCAAATCACGTGACCACCCATCCACCCGTCCATCCATCCGTCCATCCACCCATCCATCCATGCATCCATACATAACCATCACTCCACTCCAAGCCGTTCATCAGGGTCAGTAAAGGTTATTATTTTGGAACTTCCTCTTCGGAAATGAACGTGTCGCCACGGTCCAGTGAGGCTCCTCGCTTATTACCGCGGCCAAACCATTAACAGAACGGCGCACCCAACTAACACACTGCTATAATAACCAAACA
>NW_026356693.1:0-297 GCF_001194135.2 Octopus bimaculoides | reverse complement strand
GCGGACGCGCGACTGCGCGTTCGGGTCCGCTCTGCTTGAGTAGTACCTTTTAATTGATTTTTCTGTGTACATATACGCATTATCATTTATAATTTCACTCTTACCCTTGTTCCGACTCTTATCAATATTATTTTTTAAAAATATATAAATATGCATTTACGTATGATTTTTGGATGTATGGATATTTTTGTGTAAAAATGTATTTATTAAAACATAGGTTTGTTTATATGTTCAAATTTGAATGTAGTTGTGAATAAGTATGGGAGCATATTTGTGTAGATGTATTTTTTATCTTTA
>NW_026356692.1:0-419 GCF_001194135.2 Octopus bimaculoides | reverse complement strand
GTGCGTGTGTTTATTACCGGCATAATGCCTCCCCCAAGGTTTAATTGTATATATATATACATATATACATACACACACACATATACATAGACGTATATATATATATGTACATATAGACATACACACATATACATAGACGTATATATATATATATGTATATATATATATATATATATATACATACACACACACATATGCATAGACGGAAGAATGGCTGTGTGGTAAGTAGTTTGCTTACCAACCACATGCCTCCGGGTTCAGTCCCACTGCGTGGCACTTTCGGCAAGTGTATTCTACCCTAGCCGCGGAAGACCAAATGTTTGTGAGTGGATTTGGTAGACGAAGACTGAAAGAAGCTTGTCGTATATGTATGCATACATACATACATACACACACACACACACACACACACACATATA
>NW_026356691.1:2696-3828 GCF_001194135.2 Octopus bimaculoides | reverse complement strand
TGAATTCTGGGTGATTAGAATATAACGTAGCATGAATTTAGGAAGCTTATTGTTTATATTTCTGCAGCTCTCTTCTCCTCCTCCTTTATTTCTGTAGCTCTCACCTCCCCCACTATCATCGTAACACTCTTCTCCTCCTCTACTTCTGCAGCTCTCTTCTCTCCCCCTCTATTTTTGTAGCTCTATTCTCTTCCCCTCTCTCTCTTTGTAACTATTTTCTTTCTTTATCTCTGTAGCTTTCTTCTTCTTCTTCTTCTTCTTCTTCTTCTTCTTCTTCTTCTTCTTCTTCTTCTTCTTCTTCTTCTTCTTCTTCTTCTTCAAGTAGCTTCTTTCTCCCCATCTCTATACAATGTAAAGCATGACTGGAGAAACCAACCAACCAACCAACCAACATTTATTACCAACTAGGTTAAAAACCACACTCCATACAGACTTTTCAGCTTGCTCCTGCAGAAGGCTAATTGGGCCTCTTGACCAAAACTAACGAGAGTTAAATAGCATCATTATATTACATCTATAATGACAGTATGCCCCAGTGGTGTTCGATCAGAGGTTAAGGATGGATGAAAATTAATTCTGTAATGTAATCATTCTAGTGTTCCAGTCCCAAGATGAATTCCAACTGTTGGCCAATTTGTCCCAAAGTTCTTATCTCAACGTAAAATTAACAAAATGAATGTCATTTATCTCCCCCTTTGATCTCTGACATCATCTGACAAACGCCAACCAACGTGGTGTGAATTAGCCCAGCTTTACCTGTTAGAAATAATAACACAAATGCTTTTAAATCTGATCTCAATGCTGGATGTTCAAGAACCAAATAAAGGCCAGATTTTCAATCCTGAGATCATTCTGATTCCAAAAAGGAATAATATTTATATGTTGAGCAATTGTAGACTGAAGTACAGAGGTCCCAGACGGACAGACAGAATTTCACTTTTATTATAATAGATAAAAAAGAACAACAAAATGATAAACGAGAATATTTTTATAGTAAAAGTATGCACATACCATCCTTTAGGTTTTGTTTTCTCTTCATTTGAAATTTCCTCCCTTCATGTTGAAAACTCATTTTCTGAAAATCATATTTTATTTTCTTCCAATTAAGGAATTGTTTTTTCTGTGAGTATGC
>NW_026356691.1:0-2113 GCF_001194135.2 Octopus bimaculoides | reverse complement strand
ACTAACATCTGTTACTAAGAATCACTATAAATGTTTCTCACAATCCTAAATTGACCACCACGTAGAAATACATTTTTCACAGTGGGTTCCACTTCATTTGTTAATTTTCTTTTTGAAGATTTTTGAAGTGCTAATGTGCAAATAAGTGCATATGTACTAACTTGTATTCACATTTACTAATGCTAGGGTGCCCCCCCACCATACCATACACATTTATACACATGAATTTCAAAATCCAACTGAAGAACTAGGAAGGAGTTCAATATGAAAGGAGGACTTCCCCCAAGAGCCAGAGTAGCAAGATTATACTTACTTAGAAAGGAAGGTGGCAGATGGCTAATATGAGCAGAAGACTGTGTGGAGTTAGCTAGGGTAGATATAGTCTCTTATGTAGGTCATAGTGAAGCGAGTTTATTAAGGGCCGCTAGAGTCACAGCAGAACATAGGGAAACCAAAAAGTCAAATGAAGTCAAAGACCAGAAAAAAGAAGAAAGATTATTTGACAGGCAAGAGAAGGCTTTGCATGGTAGACTCCCAAGGATAATTGCAAGAAATAATAATAGTGAGACATAATTATGGTTGAAGAAATGAAGGCTGAAAAGTGAGACAGAAATTTTGTTACAAGCAGCACAAGATCAAGCATTAAGGACTAATTGGATAAAAGCAAAGATAGACAAAAACCATTTAAATTTCCAATGGAGGTTATGCAAATCAAAAGAGGTCTAAGTGTTATTCATATAGTAAGTGAATGTAGCATACTGGCACAGAAAGAATACAAGAAAAGACATGACAACATAGGGAGAATAATCATCCACGGGAAGTTCTGTAGAAAGCTAGGATCTGCCCATACTGCTAAATGGTATGAACATGAACCTAGTAAAGTACTAGGAAGTAAGAGATATAAGATGTTGTGAGACTTGAACATTCAGACTGACAGAGTAATGGAAGCTAGAAGGCTTGGTTTAGTAGTGGTAGATAAAGAGAATAGAAAGTGTAAGATAATTGACTTTACAGTCCCAAATGATGGAAAAATCAATATGAGAGGTACAGGAAAAATAGCAAAGTACCAGGACCTAGCCATTGAATTACAGAGAGTATGGAAAGTGGGGATAAAATGTATCCTAGTAGTCACAGGGGCATTAAAAACTATCCCTAAAGATTTGAACAGATGGACAGAAGAAATAGGCATAAAACCCAGTTTAGTACCACTGCAGAAAACAGTGTTATTAGGGACAGCTAGGGTACTTAGGAGGGTTCTTGGCATCTAAGGTTACTTGTTGTAGCCCAATGTTAGGAATTTTTCTTTTCAACAATCTAATCTGTTGTGCGTATATTAATCATCATCATCGTTTAACGTCCGTTTCCATGCTAGCATGGGTTGGACGATTTGACTGAGGACTGATGAAACCAGATGGCTGCACTAGGCTCCAATCTTGTCTGACAGAGTTTCTACAGCTGGATGCCCTTCCAAACGCCAATCACTCTGAGAGTATAGTGGGTGCTTTTATGTGCCACCGACATGAGGGCCAGTGTGGCGGTGCTGGCAACGACCACGCTCAAAATGGTGTTTCTATGTGCCACCTGCACAGGAGTCAGTCCAGCGGTGCTGGTAACAACCTTGCTCGAATGTTTCGCTCACATGCCACTGGCACAAGTGACAGTAACGTGACGCTGGTAACAATCACGCTCAAATGGTCTTTTCACGTGCCACCGGCACGGAAACCAGACCGCTGCTCTGGCAGTGATCTTGCTCGGATGGTGCTGTTAGCGCTCCACTAGCACAATTATATAAAGATTTGCTCATTGAAATGTAATAGAAACATGGGTATTTTGTTCATCATCCTTAAATAACCCTTATTCAGGGATCTTTTGAGCAGGATGGGCTACTCAAGCTCAAGAAAACTCTAACTGAGCTCCACCTACACGGTCATGTGTTGTTTATCTTGATATAAGATCACCATGTTGTGCACATATGGTTGTGATGCATGTACCTGGTGTACCCTTAGCAGACGGGTAATCATGATAAGTATATTGGGTTTTCTATATTTATACCCTAGCCTCACTTTGATGGCATGTGCTGCACTCTCACTCAATAATAATAATAATAATAATA
>NW_026356690.1:0-214 GCF_001194135.2 Octopus bimaculoides | reverse complement strand
CTCTCTCTCTCTCTCTCTCTCTCTCTCTTGCTCTCTTTCTTTTCATGGCTGGTTTGGCGCATTTTTTCTAACTTGAATTTCATCATCATCATTATCATCATTCTCATCAACATCATCACCAACATTGCTACTATGACCACCACCACCACAACCACCACCACCACAACCACAACTACCACCACCATTGTCATTATCATCAACATCATCATCATCA
>NW_026356689.1:466-742 GCF_001194135.2 Octopus bimaculoides | reverse complement strand
TGCATGTATGTATGTATGTATGTACGTACGTATGTATGTGTGCATGTATGTGTATGTATGTATGTATGTGTATGTATGTATGTTTGTATGTATATGTATTATTGTATGTATGTATGTTTCTATGTATGTGTATGTATGTATATGTATGTATGTTTGTGAACTTTCTGTCCGCAGAAGCCATGATAGATCGCTGACCAAACACAATTCAATTTTTTTCTCTCCGTGTTTTTCTCCGTATTCTTTCTGTTGAAGAGCATAGCTCGAAACGTTAAGGAC
>NW_026356689.1:295-397 GCF_001194135.2 Octopus bimaculoides | reverse complement strand
GTACATTCTCCCATATGTATGTTTCTATGTATGTATATTTATGTATGTGTGCATGTATGTGTATATATGTATGTATGTTTTGTATGCATGTATGTATATATG
>NW_026356689.1:0-252 GCF_001194135.2 Octopus bimaculoides | reverse complement strand
GTATGTATGTATGTATGTGAATGTACGTATGTATGTGAGTGTATGCATGTATATATGTGCGTGTAAGTATGAGGTATGCGTGTGTGCGTGTGTGCCGTGTGTATTTATAACGGATGAGTGAATGCCTGTTTGTGTTGCATGACAGAAGGAGAAACTGGAGAGTCGTACGAGTGAAGTCGTAGCGTTGATTAAATGCGGAGATAATAATTATGGAGACATGAGTGAGTGAAAGAGAGGAGGGGCTGTGAGAGG
>NW_026356688.1:0-226 GCF_001194135.2 Octopus bimaculoides | reverse complement strand
TTTTCTGTTTTTTTATTGTTTTTTCTTTTCTCTTTCTTTTTCATTTTTATGGGTTTTGAGTTTTAATTTATATTTATTGTTTGCTTCTGGTTTGCTTTTAAGTGTGTGTGTGTGTACACATGCACATATACACACACACACACACAAGCACACATATATATATACATACACACAAACAAACATACATATACATATGCATATATGTGTATGTATATATATATATATA
>NW_026356687.1:0-330 GCF_001194135.2 Octopus bimaculoides | reverse complement strand
GATGTCCCTTCCAAGATACAGAATGGGGTCCACTTTTACCAGAGATGCCTTGACATGATCAATCAATTGCTCTGTCTAGTTTGTCTCATTTGGAGAATTTTGGTAAATGTTGTGAGTCTTTTTAAAGTTGGTCATTAGTCCAAGTTTCCTGTAAGCAATGTTGCAAGCATTCAGGACCTGTTGGAAAATATGTTCTGAGGAAGCCAAAGAAGTGTCTGGAAGATGTTTTCGTTTGGGACATAAAACCAACAAGATTAAATTGTCCATTACCTGCTCTGTAGACAATTTTGATTAGTGAGGGTGGGTTACAATGAAGATAAGGAACAGTGC
>NW_026356686.1:0-421 GCF_001194135.2 Octopus bimaculoides | reverse complement strand
TCTCATTCTTATAATGCAATTTAGGTTGGTCTTCAAGTCACTACTTGTGACATCAGTCATCGAAGAACATTCAGATGATCTTCACCATTCCTAACAAGCCACTTGCATGTATTCTATATGCTTCTGCAAGCTAATTTTTTCTGTTATTATTGATGTTGTTGTTGTTATTATTATTATTATTATTATCATTATTATTATGCCATTGCCGCTGCACCTCCTGTGCAGGTGACACATAAAAACACCATTTTTAGCTTGGCCGCTGCCAGTACCGCCTGACTGGCCCTCATGCCGGTGGCACGTAACAGCACCCACTATACTCTCGGAGTGGTTGGCGTTAGGAAGGGCATCCAGCTGTAGAAACTATGACAGTCAGGATATAAAGTTCCCAAACATAACCAAATGAGACTATGGATATTATCCA
>NW_026356685.1:0-513 GCF_001194135.2 Octopus bimaculoides | reverse complement strand
CGAGGGAATGCAACTTTTGAAGCTAGCCACTTAAAAACAGATTCAGAATCTGTTTTGACTTTAATTATTCCTCATAGCGTGAAGCATTGAAGTATAGTAATGCCCTTAATATAAATGAATATATTTTAAGGGGAATGATTATAATTTTTTTTTCCCTTACGAGGTTTTTCACGCTGACTACTTGATCAATTTTTTTCAGGATTTGTATATAAAGAAATGTCTCTCCACACCAGACATTGGCATGAAACTAGAATAGTTCATGTCTGTTATACAAACCATATGCCAGAAATATGTCTCAGAGCACAAGGCCAACACAAAAAGGAACAAGATTCCAAAGGAGAGGAAGATCCTCATGAGACGACGGACGAAGGTTGCAAATCGTGGCCTCAACCAACATCCCAAAAAGTAGTGAAAGGTACCGCCTAAAAACGACACTGATGGAGATTGAAAAAGCCTGCAACAATACTATACTCTTTTACTTGTTTCAGTCATTTGACTGCGGCCATGCTGGAG
>NW_026356684.1:0-443 GCF_001194135.2 Octopus bimaculoides | reverse complement strand
TTCTTCTTCTTCTTCTTCTTCTTCTTCTTCTTCTTCTTCTTCGCCTTCTTTAGGTCTCTAAAAATTCGTCGAAACATCGATTTTTCTCTCTCATTAATTCGTTTAGTGATTTTGTAACATGTCTGCTGTCTGCGATGGCGAGCAATAAATATGTGATGGTGGCATAATTATTATTATTTGAGAAGAACTGAAATAAGAATCACCATAAAGGCGACAAAGCCACATCATGCTGCACAATAAAATTATAACATAATCGCATGGACAAGTGAGTAGTTGTACGCACTCACACAAGGCATACATACGCACACACCTAATTTAGTCTTTATATATACATATGTGTGTACATATACATGTGTATATGAGTATATAATATACACATACATTAACATACAAATGCACATACACACAATTATATATAAATATATATTATAAATATATATATA
>NW_026356683.1:0-334 GCF_001194135.2 Octopus bimaculoides | reverse complement strand
GATGATGATGATGATGATAATGATGATGATGACGATGATGATAATGATGACGATGATAACAATGATGACGACATGGACGACGACGACAACGATGATGATGATGATTATGATAATAAGGCCACTTGCTTTTTCTTTACTGACATTCTCAATATTTTAGCTGTTGGCCTTGTTCAATATTGACATTTTTATCTTTTCAACCTTCCTTTCTTTACAGATTTTTCCATATTATTTTTTTGTTTGTTTTCAATGTTATCACTGCTTTTGATGTTGTTTGTGCTTTTGTTGTTGTTTGTGCTTATGTTGTTGGTTTAGTTGTTGTTGTTATTGTTGTTTT
>NW_026356682.1:0-460 GCF_001194135.2 Octopus bimaculoides | reverse complement strand
GTGTGCTGTGTGTGCACATGTGTATGTGTATATATGTATGTATTTATGTATGTGCATACTCTCTTATAATACATACATACACACACACACACGGAATGACTGTTTTGACAAAACGCATCTTGTCCTAAACATTCGAAATGTGGAGTAGATAAAACAGGAGACAACTGATGAAGGGATTGTTCTTTATGTTGCCTGTCTCGTTTCTCTATTTGTTTTTTTCGTTGTTCGAAAATATGTTCATTTTCCATGTTTTTGTCTTTTCATGTTCTCATTTTTCATGTTATTCACGTTTTTTTTGACGTCCTGCACCCATATATGCATGTGTATATACATATATATGTAGGTATGTACATGTATGTAAGTATATATGCATATATATATATATTATTTATATTGTTATATGATCGAATGCCACGCATCCATTTCCAAGTAAGTTTTCTCTCTCTCTCTCTCTCTCTCT
>NW_026356681.1:0-669 GCF_001194135.2 Octopus bimaculoides | reverse complement strand
CTATTTACATAATATCGAGGTCTCTTTCTTTTGTTGTCTTACCTTTTCTAACACGTTTGAATGTGGTGTGTGCCAGAGGGTCTGAAAATCCAATGGAGGTCTTAAAAGACATGTTAGGATCCATAATGAGCAGAACTTACTTGTAGGTATTGGTAGTGCAAATCAGAGGTGCAATCTGTGTGGGTGTTTTTTCAAAACACTGTCTGGTTTAAAAAGCCACACCAGACGCCATGAACAGGCTAAGGTGTAGGTGCAGGAGGTGGTCAAACTCTGTGTAAGGAGTAGACAACCACCATATCCCTTAATTATATATATAGTGGTTAGGATCCCTAGCTTTCACCCAAGCAAACTGGATTTGATTCCTGACATGGGAACGGCATTATTGGAAACTCAAAAGAGGGCTGCAGTGTCGAACTCCCTCCTTCACCAAAAGCTAGTCCCAAAAGATTGGTCATTAAAGAGGCAATTACATTAGCAGTGCTCCAGCATGACCACAGCCTTGGGGCTTATGATAACATAATACATACGTACATACACAAATATACATATATATCTTTTTACCGAGCCTCAAGCTAATACATTCCTTGTGCGTGTCCTCTTGTTGTCTGTTAATTTATTATTTGTTTATTTGATTCGACACACACACACACACACACATACATATATATA
>NW_026356680.1:0-255 GCF_001194135.2 Octopus bimaculoides | reverse complement strand
TGCTCCAGCATGACCGCAGCCACTTGGCTGAAACCCACAAATAAACAAATAAACAAATATGCATACACATATGTACATATATATATGCATATACATATATACATACATAGATGTATATACATATATACATACATACTTACATATATCTATATATATATACATATTTATATATATGTATACATTTATATGTATATATATATATATGTATATATATATATATATATAATAATTTTCCCAGAGGATGTAGCAACCGTT
>NW_026356679.1:0-560 GCF_001194135.2 Octopus bimaculoides | reverse complement strand
AACAGCAGTTATCAACTGCCTCTAGCTTACCCCACTGGCATTTGATGGAGACTATTTACTGTACATTGTACTTCTGCACCTTCCACACACAAAAACTATTTTCCAACATTAGCAAACTTCTTCCTTTCTGCTTCACTCATGACTAAGTATACCTGCTTCCTAGCTGCCTGATATAACTCTTTGCTGCCACCACCCTTCCTGCCCTTCCAAGCCCATTTGTTTGTTCTAATGGCCTTGTAAACTACCCTTTTCCACCACCACCACTACCATTTCACCTTAGGCATGGCTGGGATATTGCACCAGCCACAAATTTGGCCCAAGGCTCTCACCAAGTTGTCCCATTGGAACTTCCGCTTACTCGCTATGTTACAAGACTTTAAATCCTCCTTCTCATTATATACTTCATTTAGGACATCACTAAATCTCTGATTAATTGAAGGATCCTTCAGCTTCCATACACTTCTTTTCCAAACTGGTTTACTTCTTGTAATCCTTCAAGCCAGTAGCTTAAACTCCCCAATGAGTAACCTATGTTGCGGGATACATTCTTCTCCACTGAA
>NW_026356678.1:0-281 GCF_001194135.2 Octopus bimaculoides | reverse complement strand
TATGTGTGTGTGTGTGTGTTGGTGTGTGGGTATCTGTACATTTTTGCTTGTGGTTTAACGATATTACCAGTGATTTCACATAGAAACAAATATCCAAGGCTTTTCAAGCAATCTACTAAAATACATTGCTGACTGTCTCCATTTTCAATGGGACTCCAGAATGGATGCAATTAATCTCATTTTAAAGTGAATCACTTCAAGAATTTCGCAATTTATAGCATTAGTAATCAACAACTGAAGAATCTTTATACATATCTACCAAATGTGTTGTTGAGCACTCA
>NW_026356677.1:0-237 GCF_001194135.2 Octopus bimaculoides | reverse complement strand
ATAACCATAATATATTAATTAATTATACCCGCCCGTACACACGCACACACGCACCCACTCACACACCCACACCCGCACACACACATACACATACATACCTATACTTACATACACCCACCCATATATATCTATATATATGTTTTAATATATAACTATATACACACAAACACATATATACATACACATGCATGCATATACATATACACACATACACATACACATACATATACACCCACA
>NW_026356676.1:0-328 GCF_001194135.2 Octopus bimaculoides | reverse complement strand
TATATATATATATATATAATGTGTGTTTGTTTGTTCTCCACCACAGCTTGACAACCGTGTTGGATTGTTTGTATCCTTGTAACATAGCGGTTCGGCAAAAGATACTGCTAGAATAAGTATCAGGTTTTACGAACAGGAATTACTGGGATCAACCCATTCGACTAAAATTCTTCAAGGCGGTGCCCCAGCATGGCTGCAGTCTAATGACTGTAACAAGATGTGTGTGTGTTTGTATGTATGTATGTGTGTATGTATGCATGCATGTGTGTATATATGTATGTACACACACACACACATACACGTAATTATATACGTATATATATTTTTA
>NW_026356675.1:0-760 GCF_001194135.2 Octopus bimaculoides | reverse complement strand
ATTTATGATAAATATATACATTAATACATTCAATTATTAAAACTATGAATAAAAATAATCATTATAAAGAAAGCGAACTTACTTGCACAAGAATGTGTCAGGTTCACGTATAGGATATACTCTCATAGTTTTATTACAATTTTTCTTGGCCTCTTCGTAGCAAAATTCTGATACCGCAGCATCTATAAATTTATTATTAATTCAATAGACATTTATGTTTTATCGTTTTCTTTATTTCACTCATTGAAGAGTTGTTATGCATTGGTACTGACATTATGAATTTAGCACAAGAAATATTTCCGAACAGAAACACATGATATGTGCTTATGTTTCCGAGACACTAAATATTAACGATTCCAATGAAGCATCGCACAAAATGTAAGCTGATTCTGAATCAACACAATCAGAAAGGCAAACAGGTACACATATTCATATATGTTTAAATGGGCTTCTTGCATTTTCCACTATCTCCAATTTTATTCATCGTTCTGTTGATGTAGTAGAGGAAACTGAACCAGTGTACCACGTATTGTTTCTCGATCCTAGACGATGTTAATGAGGAGCAAACGTCTCAAATACACAGTCATACAAGTGCTTAGTGTTATAATTTGAAGGACGATTTTGTTTAAATTTCGTTTTCGCGTTCATATTTCGGATCTTTTATCATTTTTTGATCATACAACAAAATTGGCAATAAGAAATCTGAGAGCTTATGGTCTAAGAATTAAAAGAAAATGACAACTATATTGGTGTCGTCTTT
>NW_026356674.1:0-206 GCF_001194135.2 Octopus bimaculoides | reverse complement strand
GTGTGTGTGTGTGTGTGTGTGTGTATGCATGTATGTATGTATGTATGTATCTGTGTATGTATGTATGCATATATGAGTGTGTGTGTATACACACGCACATATATACATATGTGTATATATATAGATATATAGATAGATTTATCTCTTTATATACACATACCTTTATATATACATATTTATATATATTTATATATATATGTATGTAT
>NW_026356673.1:0-244 GCF_001194135.2 Octopus bimaculoides | reverse complement strand
ACAGAAGGACCGCTATTAGACTACCGGTTCGATAATAGCAGGAGTGACGAGTCTAAAGTGGGTCGTATGTGAGTATGTATAGGTTAAACAAAATGGGACAACACAGCCAATCCAGTGTGAAAATTCTAGGACATTTCATAAAGACAAGGTTAGTCTTACAGCTGTTTCAGTGATATAAAAGATATTCCAACATCAAAGACGATATGAGAGAGTTAGATAGAAGGAAATAGTAGATTTCAATTAC
>NW_026356672.1:131-575 GCF_001194135.2 Octopus bimaculoides | reverse complement strand
CTTTCTTTTACTCATTGTATATTGTTTTGTAGAGTCTTTTTTTATATATTTTATTTACAATATTCCATCAGCAAAAAATAACTCATTTTATTTTAGAAAACTTAATCTATGGTTTAAAGGATTCTGAATTAGGTAAAATTATTGGCTTTGTGCCTAAATCATAGATTATTTTTTATTATTCATATACTTGAAATAATATCTATTAAATGAATTGGGTTTCTTTTTACTTTTAGGAATTGTTTGGTGCAGTTGGAGCTCTAAAAAAGGCCCAGTTGGAGCTCTAAAAAAGGCCCATCTATTGAAAGCTGGTTGTGTCAATAAATACCACAACAAAGAACTTGATGGTATGGTTCCTTTTTTGTTTTCTTTCAAATCTAACTCAAGTTGTAAGAGTTATTTTTCATAGTGTACTATTATTTCTCTTTGTGGTGTGTGTTTGTATAG
>NW_026356672.1:0-121 GCF_001194135.2 Octopus bimaculoides | reverse complement strand
ATTTTTCATAGTGTACTATTATTTCTCTTTGTGGTGTGTGTTTGTATAGAACCATCTATATTAAATGGATATGACAGCTGGAAGATTTTCTATGGCCAGTAGGAAAGATACTGTATTTACT
>NW_026356671.1:0-461 GCF_001194135.2 Octopus bimaculoides | reverse complement strand
GTGTGTGTGTGTGTGTGTGTGTGTGTGTGTGTGTGTGTAATGTGAATATAGAAAATCAACACACCGGGAGAAATTTTAGACTATGTAATTAAAATGTCGCTAATTTTGTTGAGATATGATATTGGAGAGATCGAATCACTTCACAAAAAAACACTCATCATAATGAAATATAATATGTCTTGTGGCTTTTTATTTTTTCTTGTTGCAGTAATTAAACAGCGGCCATGCTGGGGCACCTCTTTGAAGAACTTTCAGTCGAACGAATCGACCCCAGTACTTGTTTTTTTTCTCTTTGTATTGTTTTTGCTTTGTAGCTCGGTAGTTAATCTATCGGCGTCTTTTTGTAGAATCGCTAAATAGCAGGGACGTAAACACACCAGCACCGACTGTCAAGCGGGGTATGGGGGATAATCACACACACACACACACGCACACACGCACACACACACACACACACACAC
>NW_026356670.1:0-431 GCF_001194135.2 Octopus bimaculoides | reverse complement strand
TACGTATATATATAGCCGAGTGTGTAGGCCGTGGTTATGTTATACATGACGTAGGTGGCTAAAATATTTTATAAGCAAATAAAAGATTGAAATGTAGAATAAGGAAACTGAACAAGGAATTAATAAGAGTTGACGTTAAAGAGCTTTGTTGCGAGTAAACCCCAAATCTCTTTCGTCGTCAGTTTTTCGTTCATCTGTTTATGATTTATTTATTATGGATGCTTCCTTATTTAATCCGTTTATTGAAATATGCCTAGATTTGTTGGGTATTTCATTGTTGCAAGGGATTAGAAGCGGCTTGTGCTTACAGGTGTCTCACATAACTGCATCGATTCCGTTACCTGAAACAATTAGAAGTATGACGTATCGCTGATCAATTTGCATACACACACAGATAGGTAGATAGATAGATAGATAGATAGATAGATAGA
>NW_026356669.1:0-504 GCF_001194135.2 Octopus bimaculoides | reverse complement strand
TATATATATATATATATATATATATGCATGTAATGTATATACAGGGTGAGGCAGAGAGGACGGACGTTTTTGAAATGGCTATTATTCAGCTCCAGGGTGAAGGACATGTCCAATAGATACCATTCGGTCCATGGTGTGTTAGCATTATTTTTGTTTTCGGTTGAAACCATGGTGCTGTGGACAATATGCCATCGCCATTCACGTGAAGAATAACGAGTCTATCACTGCAGTGTAGCGTGAGTTTCGGCGCCACTTTAACATTCATCGAAATCAGGCTGTTCCCATACGTTGTGTGAATGCGCTTCGTACACGAGGTACACTAATAAATATGAGACCGGTGGGGGCACCACGAACGGTACGGACTCCGGAAAATGTGGAACGCATCAGACAAGCTTTGATCTGGAGTCCGAATCGCTGCTCGGAGGCATTCCACTGAACTTGGCATCGGTAATCCATCGGTAAGGCGTATTTTGCATGAAGACCTGCATTTCCACCCGTACAAAT
>NW_026356667.1:0-301 GCF_001194135.2 Octopus bimaculoides | reverse complement strand
TGGCTATGTGGTAAGTAGCTTGCTTACCAACCACATGGTTCCGAGTTCAGCCCCATTGTGTGGCACCTTGGGCAGACCGATAGAATAAGTACTAGGCTTACAAAGAATAAGTCCTGGGGTCGATTTGCTCCAGCATGGCCGCAGTCAAATGACTGAAACAAGTAAATGAGAAAATGAGATATGTATACACACACACACACACAAGGAGCACTCCGCCGGTTACGACAACGAGGGTCTCAGCTGATCCGATTAACGGAACAGCCTGCTCTTGAAGTTAACGTGCAAGTGGCTGAGCACTCCA
>NW_026356666.1:0-231 GCF_001194135.2 Octopus bimaculoides | reverse complement strand
ATATATATATCTTCCTTCCTTTCAAGTATTTCTTTCCTATGTCCTCCGCTGTTCTCTTTCACTTCGATACACTGAAAAGATACAATCTTATTAATTTTTTAAAAATACATTTGTTTTTGTTTATTGATGTTTTTGCTGTTATTCTTTTCTTTCTTTTCTTCTCATTATATTATTGTCGTTGAAGATGTTATTATTATTATTATTA
This sequence comes from Octopus bimaculoides, assembly GCF_001194135.2. Classification (NCBI taxonomy): domain Eukaryota; kingdom Metazoa; phylum Mollusca; class Cephalopoda; order Octopoda; family Octopodidae; genus Octopus; species Octopus bimaculoides. The sequence goes on along the minus strand of NW_026356666.1, from coordinate 26 downwards.
TTATTATTATTATTATTATTATTATT
>NW_026356665.1:0-240 GCF_001194135.2 Octopus bimaculoides | reverse complement strand
ATTTCGTATTTTTTTGTTTGTTTATCTCTTGCCACCATATGGAATCAGTGAGACACTGGGGAAGATAGAAAGGTGGGCTCTCGTCGCAGGAGCTAGCACGGTATATGCTCTTCAGTTTCTCGTCTATTTTATATAACCAACGGCCCAGTCATCCACCCAGCATATTTATCTTTGTTTGCTTGTTTGTTTCTTTCGTTCTCTGTCGCTCTCTCTCTCTCTCTCTCTCTCTCTCTCTCTCTC
>NW_026356664.1:0-411 GCF_001194135.2 Octopus bimaculoides | reverse complement strand
TATGTGTAATGCTTAATTAAGGAGATACGATCTTAATTATGTTGCAGAATCTATTTTAAATTAGCTTTCATTCAGCATTGTTTCTTAGAACGTACAATTTCAGTATAATTTTACTAAGATTATATAAGCATGTACTTTCAGTTGTTTGTATCTGCAGACTACGTAAACGTGTATGTATGTGTGTCTTTTTTGTTTGTTTTGTGTGTTATGAACGTATACAGCACAGACCTTATAATAGAAAGCAACGATAATATTCCTCGTCGGGTATTTTTGTCTCCCAGTGAAGTTAAGTCAGAAGTGTTTGCGTTACTTAGAAAAGTGATCTTCGCGATAAAACTTACGCACAAAGTAACCGAGATAGATATTTGAACATATAGACACACATACCAAGACACACTTGCGTGTATATAT
>NW_026356663.1:208-1607 GCF_001194135.2 Octopus bimaculoides | reverse complement strand
TGAACTTCTGCGGTAAGCCATACTGGAACAGTATTTTGAGAATGATAAATAGAATTTTCTTATTTCCCTGTTATTTCGACAGTTTTATTTACATCCTCACTCTCTAATTATCAACTTTCATCAGATAACTTTTTTTCCAACAATAACTCCATCATTATTAACAGCTCAGATACCCTGATCTATACACGAACAGCTTTTTATTATACAAGTGAAAGGTTATAGTTAACAAGATGAACATCTTTGCATGAGATTTTCAGCTTTGTAAAACGTCATACATCACATTTAAAGACCATGAAGCTAATTTCATTAACAACCCTTCAACCGAATTCATTAATCGGACTATAATAGATGTAGGCATTATTAGCAAATGTATTCGAGATATCGCTAGAGATTAGACTTACATCGTTGTTACCTGTTTGGGAAAATACCAATTTTGTAATCAGTTTGTTAAATTTTGTACCTAATAAAGGAAAACTAGTGTTTCATTAGGTTTGACGTGTGTGGAAACGTTATCGTTCGATTTCCGAACTCCTGCTGGGGTTGCTATTAATTTAGAAGAGAACAAAGAATTTTTCACAAAATAACCAACATCAGAAATTAATACCATTTTGCATGCAAGAAAATCAATTTTCTAATACGATTATATTGTGCTGTTTTATATTTTTAAAAAATATATATTTTTTGCCATTATTTTTTACCATAAAAAATGTCCAGCTTTGGTGATTTTTCAGGCTCTAATTTCCGATTTACTCTTAGAACTTGCGTATCAAGGTAAGGTTTTCTTCTTTTTTCTTTGTTGTTTCTTCTTTTTTTTTTCCCCAGAAATGCATATACAAATTCCATCGAAATATTGCGTATGAAACGTATATTTGTAAAAGAGGAATTAGAATGTTACAATATGACAGCAAGGGGTAGGCATGGCTTTGCGGTTAACACATTTGCTTCCAAACCACAGGGTTCTGAGTTCAATCCCACTTCACAGCACCTTAGGCAAGTTTTTTCTATTATAGCCATGGACCAATCAAATCCCTTTGAGTGAATTTCTTAAACAGAAGCACAAAGAAACCTGTCATATATATATATATATATATATATTAATATATATATATATATATATATATAAATTAGAAATGGAAACAAAATGATAAAATTTAATAATCAAATGATAAATTCAATTCAATTTTATTATTACTATAGAAACTTTCAATGTATAAAAGTATAAACAAGCATAAAACAGTGTAAACAACTAAATTAAAAGTAAATCGAAATAACATTTGTTTCTTAATCCTTTTTATCGAAGGAAGTTCAAATTTCCATTTGGAGTGGTCTACATGATACGGAGGCTGGGAGACTATTTCAGTTCAGGAATGGTCATCACGTGTCATTTAGTCACTAAACT
>NW_026356663.1:0-198 GCF_001194135.2 Octopus bimaculoides | reverse complement strand
TCATCACGTGTCATTTAGTCACTAAACTCTGGCATGTAGGTGTGTGTGTCCTTTCCCACTGACCACAGTCTCGTAGACTCTGTTGCAGCTGTCCACATCACATCTTACTGCCTCAGCAACATTCACACAACACTCGGCAGCAGCCATGATGTTGGCATTTTTGATTCTTGGCGAGAATCATTATCAAGGAACATGCAA
>NW_026356662.1:0-224 GCF_001194135.2 Octopus bimaculoides | reverse complement strand
CGAAGATCGAGGTTGGGTACCTGGTATACGGAGTGCCGCAAGGCGCTTCTACAGTTCCGCAACTCGGGCAACGCCAGCGGTTTCGGTACCACCGCGCCTTACTATAGTAGGTTGGTAAAGGTTGGAAATGATGATGCCCTGGGAAGGACCCTGGGTTTCGATGATAACCAGTTTGACAGCCTGTTCCGAAGAACATTCGGGCCGAAGACACTGGATAACTTCCA